>NW_028277416.1:0-300897 GCF_059751315.1 Micrasema longulum
TCATTGACAGGTCATAAGCCCTGTAGATGCCTAGACTTCTATATTACCTTCTCTTGAATGTTCTTCATCTCTGTTGTAAAATGTTAATCTTTAATGATGCCTGGTTCCCTCACATATCCAGAATACATATGATCAATTCTCACCAGGGGTGGTATTCTGGATCTTCTCAACCCCGTAGAGACTGAGAAATTTGAAGTTTTTTTTGCTTTATATAATGGTCACACTGATGATTTAACGTCAAGTGGTGTATAAAACTGCTTCTTGTTCTTGTTTTTGGTAATGCTGATAGTCGCAATAATGGTCTAAATAAAAAAGAACATATTTAGTTGCACGTGTTTGTATTTGTTTGACGTTTGATCATGAGAGTGGCCATTATATGAAGCAAATAAAATATAAAATTAAATCTTCAAATTAATCACTCTCTAGGGCATAGAGAAGATCCAAAATACCACCCCATACAATCACATACTAAAGACATATATCCTGATCCAAGTAAAACAAAGGAACAATCACAAATTATACCTACTCACTACTCAGGGTAATAGCCAGGGGCTGTGACAGCCGTAATAGCAATCGCATAACGTCAAACTATAACAAGTATAGGAACTTGAGAGGTAGAAAGGGTTGCCAAGGAAAAGGATCGTATTAAACGACGGGTAGGAACTAGGTAACTTGTTATTGATGTGACATATACACACGTGTCGAAAATATCTATCATTAAAACTTGTTTCCCGTAAAATAAGCAGCTGTTTTTCATCATGAAATCAATCTTTCTTTGTATTGAGAAATAACGCGACGATATTTGAAAATATTTCAATATGAATAAAAATAATGTTCCAATGCATGGTTTTTTGTTCTAGGATTTCTCAAACTGGCTTAACGTTTATTGTTATAATGTGTAGAGTTGAAATGTTAACGGGCATTACCTGCATTGTCACGATCTAAGTATATACCCTGAGGTAATATTTCGGCTCCCGGCCAGATGTGCGAGTACATACCATCCAGTATCACACACACATCAACGCTGTGTGTGCTTCTGATCTATATGTCTGGAGATAATATCTCGGCTCCTAGCCAGTATCGTCCAGTATTAATACTCCCCTAAACAGTATATCGCAATCGACATCACTGCCGTCACCCGGCGATACAAACACTTCTCACAAAAACATATTCCGGTTGATAAGAGACGACACTTTATAATGAAAGAGTTTTACCTACAATTTAAACTTCTATAGTGTTGCCTGGACGCCTCTCGTATCCAGAATACATATGATCATCTCCTGCCAGGTGAGATGCAATCACGGACATAATATATATATCGTGATACAACTGAATCAAAGGAAAAATCTTAAATTATACTTACTCCCCTGCCTGTGACAGTTGTAATAGCAACCAGAAATAACGTGGAAACAAGTAAAGCAACTTAAGAGGCAGAAAGGGCTGCCATAGAAAAGGGTGGTATTAAAAGACGGGTAGGAACTTGGTATTGATGCGAGATATATTATATAAGTGTCCAAAATATTCATCATTTGGAATTAACGCGGTGGCATTTGGAAATATTTTTAAACGAATCAATGTAACCTGCCAAACTATTTTCGTAATAATAACCTTTCAGTTCACGTTCGCCCATTTTCAATGGATTCACATTTAATTACCACAGTTAATAATAAATAGATTTAAATAAAATTTACCCAAACCTTTCTTACAACGATAATATTTTCCTTCTGTTGTTAAAGTAATTTGGATTGGGTTGGTAAAAAAATATTTAGCTTACGTAAAAGTACAATATATTTTTTCTTACGTGCTAAAACTTGTTTTTAAAATTCAAAGTGTTTGCAGAGATATTGACTGTATCACGGGGGGTATAATTTTAATATAATAATAAAATGTTTTTAATGGGGTAGTTTTGGTTATTTGGAGAGTGGCGATGAGAGAAAAATTAAGATGATGTTTGATTATCTCGGAGGCTGTAAAAAATTAAGCTCCGCGTTCGCAGGTATGAATAGACAGAATCTGTCCGTCTCTCCGCTAACTGAGAGAAAGCGGGAACATCCGCTGAACGGAATCTTGAGATGAATTAGAAGATCGCGTCTTTCCGGTGCCTTATCGGATATATGGTGTAGAAAGTTACTTCGCCATGTGGTTTCCATTTTTATTCCCCGTCATGATAATATTATCCTAATTACAACTAAATGAATTAAATGCCTAAAAAAAATAAAGAAAACATAAATCTATTCTGAAAACGAGTAAATTGAAAGATAATTTTAAAATATTGAATGTTTTTATTTATTTATTTATTTTACATAAACGGCAGAAATTGCCTTTAACATATATTGAACATAAATATGAAAAAAAAAAAAAAAAAAATACATATATAGAAACATAACAAAAAATTATAAAAATTGCATAACTATAACAATAGTAACAAGCAGGTAAATACATAAAAGCAACCAAAAATAATAACGAAATAAATACATAAATATGAAAAAACAAAAAAGGAAAAAAACATTTTTAAATAAAAAGAAAAGTTTAAGAATAATATTGCGAGAGAAAAAAAGAAATCAGACTCGTTTTATAACTATCAAGTCCAGAACCAAATATATCAGCCTTGTCCTCATACTGATTGCCATATCTATGGAGCCTAGGGATAGGCGAGTGCATGTGATAGTTGGTTCTAGAACTTGCAGAACAAAAAGGAGATCTGTGGCGGGTATGTCGACCAGGTACACGGAAACACACCAACTCCAGCAAATCTGGACAGTCAATTAATGAATTGATCACCTTAAAAAGTAATATTAGGTCAGTTAGGATTCTTCTATCAGAAAGTCTTAAAAGATTTGCTGAAGACAACAATTGATTATAATTAAATAAAGCAGCAGGAATATGAAGTTTAAAATTAATATATTTTAGAAATTTCTTCTGGACGCGCTCGAGTGAATCAGAATGTACACGATAATGGGGCGACCAGACTGGAGAAATATATTCTAAACGACTTCTAACCAGGGAGCAATAAAGTGACTTGATTGGTGCGATACTTTCAAATTTATTAGTAACCCTACAAATAAATCCCAACATACTTAGCGCCTCATTTGAAATCTTGTCAATATGTTTGATAAATGTAAGTTTATCATCAAAAATTACGCCAAGATCCCTAATGAAATCAACTCTTTCAATTGTTGCGTGGTTCAACAAATAGTTAAAAATTAAAGGTTTCTTACTTTTTGAAAAGGAAATAACCTGGCATTTATCTATATTGAGAAAAAGATTATTTTTATTGCACCACTCGTGAATTCTGTTGAGATTCATCTGCAGGGTATTGCAATCATCAGTATTATTTACAATTCTATAAAGTTTAAGGTCGTCAGCAAAAAGCAAATATTTTACATCGCTAAAAATTTCAACAATATCATTTATATAAATAAATAAAATAGGTCCCAAGTGTGATCCTTGGGGTACGCCGCTTGTTGCTAAAAAACTATAGGAGATATGAGAATTTATTTTAACTGCTATTTTTCTATTATATAAGTAACTAATGAACCATTTTAAGAGTTCATCACGTATTCCCAGTCGACCAAGTTTCTGCAACAAGTTAGAGTGGCAAACTTTGTCAAAGGCTTTACTGAAGTCGGTGTATATAGCGTCGACCTGGTGCTTCTTATGAAGTGCACTAGCAATAAAATTCTCGTACAAAATGAGATTGGTGACTGTTGAACGACCAGTAATAAACCCATGTTGCTCAGGAGCAATTATTTGTTTTAAAGGTATAATTAAGTTATCAAGTACAAGTTTTTCAAACAACTTAGGGAGGGTAGACTGAATACAAATAGGTCTGTAGTTGGATATTTCATCTTTGCTACCCTTTTTAAATATGGGTGTAATGTGGCTATATTTCCATATATCAGGAAATACGCCAGTAGTTAAAGACTTATTGAATAAAATTTTAATAGGATGTGCTAATATATGAATACAATTTATAATGTAGACTGGAGGAATACCATCAGGGCCAGCAGACTTACGTTTATCCAACGATTTTACAAACTTGATAATTTTTTTATCAGAAATAGTAAAGTTAGGCAGGTCAATAAGCTCAGTTAATTTATTTTCCATTGTGTTATTTAAAGTTACGGCATCATCATAAACATTGGAGAAAAAGTCAGCGAACATATTAACGGTATCTTGCATATTACTAGACCTATTATTTCCATATCTCATAGATTTAGGAATACCAGTATCGCTATTGTCTAGGATTTTAGCATATCTCCAGAAATACTTAGGATCAGTCAGAATATTATCTTCGATCTTTTTTATATATGCATTGTGACATATTAATGATGTTTTTTTACAATACTTCCTAATCTTATTGAATTCAATATAATCAGTTATTGATCTGGTTTTTTTATATTGCTTATGCATAATTTTTTTGGAGATTATTAAATCAATCAAATTCTTAGAAAACCAACTTGGATATTTGTTTTCCCTTTGAACTGAAATTGGTACAAATTGCTCTATAGAAGAGTTTAAAATATTATAAAAAGCTAAGAGATTGTCATTTAGATCATAGTCTTGAAGAAAACTCCAATCAGCTAATTCCAAATAATTACAAATTAGTGAAAAGTCGACTCTTGAAAAATTTCTGTACGTAGTCACTTGTTTTAGTTTAGAAATTAATAAATTGGAAATCGTAATATCTAATGGTGGATGATGGGCATCAATAGGTAAAAGAGCATCTACACTTTGGTCAACTATAATTGAGGGTATGTTAGAAAAAATCAAATCCAGAAAACGATTATTTGAGTTGGATACATAGTTACACTGTGATAGACCCAGGAAAACGGCCATGTCTCTAACTATACTCGAGTTCATAGTCAACACACCAGTAACATTTGTATCCACTAAGTTTAGCCAGTTAAAACTCGGAAGATTATAGTCACCCACTAATAACATTTGGTACTTAGGAAATCTTCTAAAAATGCTTTCAACATCTTCACAATGGTCATTATAATGACAAGAATCAGAATTAGGGGGGATATATACACTTCCAATAATCAACTTGACACCCTGAATTTCAACTTTAACAAATAATTGTTCAACACTTACATTTTTACAGGGAATAATAGAGGATTTCATATTTTTATTTACACAAATTAATAAACCTCCTCCTCTAGACTTCTTACTTGTGTTAATATTACGATCAAGGCGATAAATATTATAATTATGGAAACTAAGTTCCGATGACTTTATGTTTTTATCAAGCCATGTTTCTGTAAGAATTACTATATCATAATTTAATGTAGGAATCGTGGTCGCTAGCAAATCCAATTTAGTTTTTATGCCTCTAATATTTTGATAATATAGATTTATTGTAGTTTTTTTGTATAGTTTTTTGGAAGAGTATTGACAATCTTTGGGGAAGAGTTAATATACTTTATGGTAAGGTTTTGATCGCCATTGGCTTTTCTAGTTTCTAATTCATTCCTAAGGTCCAACAATTCCTTACGCTGTACAGGTGTTTGGTCGAAATTTATTTTGAAGGAATTTAATTTATTCCTATTTTTAAATATTTCAGTAGCCAATGTCGGGTTCGATAATACAACTTTGATTGGGCGAACATTTGTGGTATCAGGACGAAGCGGGCCAAGTCGGTAGATCTTGATAACGTCATCTTTTTCAATTTTCTTAATAGTATTCAATGTTTTTAAGGTGAGATCTGTATCCGCAGTTTGACGTAGTATAGATGTTGAGGCTGAACACTCTGGAATATTGTATATTATGATGTTGTTTCTTCGTCTGCATCGGTCTTCTAACTCATCAGATAATTTTGCTAGAAATTTATGCTCCAAAATAACTGAATTATTTTTTTCAACCAGCAATAGCCTTTTTTCAATTTCAGATAATTTTCCAGTGATTAGGGATTTTAGGTCGTCAACAGAGCGGAGATACTGGCTGACTTCACTCCATCTCTCTCTGTCTTTATGTAGTATACTTTTAAGCTCTGTATAATTATCACTCATATTTCTTATATCTGTTTGTAATGCAGATAATGCGTTGGTAATGTCCAAATTAATAGAAGCCGGTTGTGGAGACATCAGGCATTCTAGGTTAGGTGAGGCGATTTTCTGTTTAAGATCCCTCTTAGGTGCCATTGCAAACGCAGTATTAGTTTTAATCATAAATGAATAAATACACAATGAATAAAAACAAAAGTACCGGTTTAAAAGTTTCAATAATTTATGCAAGGATAGCACTTAAAATATATTATTATTATAATTTAAAAATATAAATTTAATATTAGTCAATTTTTGTATTATTTGATGAGTATTTTTTATGTTTTACACATTCATAAACTTGAAACTTGAAAAAATTATCTGTCAAAAAGACATTTCACAAATTATCAATATTATTTACCACTTTTATGTACCTTTGTTTATTTAACTAGAACATGATAATAATCTTAGAACTAGTTACAAACATGAGAGAAAGAAAAATACTTACAGATCTAGGTCCCTTACTAATGCAGTTCCTAATTGTCACTCTTCACTAATATCTTAATTCTAACACAATGGTCGTTTCACTTATGTGGAGAGATGAAGGATGGTGGTCCGGATGCTGTGTTCGGACGAACACATGCTGGGCGATGTCTTGGGCGGAGAACTGCCTTGGATAGAGCCTTGGGCGGCTCTCGGGATTCGGTCCCGTGGCGATGGTGATGGTGACAGCCAGCTGGAAGACTGGCCGGCCGTGGGCTGGACAACTTCGACTTACACGCTGCATCGTCTCCGCGATCGACGGTACGATCGCGTAAACTCGACTCACTTCTTCGACTGTCGACCGACTCTTGGTCGACTCTCCTTCCTGGCTCTTTTCCGACTCTTTTTGTTCCGACTGTTTGGGGTGGTTTTATAACTCTCAAATTAGGAGGTCTCTCCTTCTCTCTTTCACTTATTGCCCATTGTCTCTTTTCCACACTTATTTATAAACCTCTCGTCATATTTAAAACTAAAATATTATGTTCCGCATATTGTTTCTTATAAAACTAAATTATATTTAACTACATAATATTAAATACGATTAAAACTAATTAATTAAAAATAAACATACACTAAACGTAGAATATTAAATCATTAAACTAATTTATACCTATGAAGTTTAGAAAGGGAATCACTAATTAAAAACTTGGAAACGATTCGCCTCCTAGTGTAGTGGTCGGCGCGTTCACCTATCATACTTGAGGTCCTAGGCTCGATTCCTGGCAAGGCGGATGTAAAATACCTTCATACATATTATAAAATAATCGCTGATACGTTGCGATTGGCGCACTGGTGCCTTATGTACCACGGACGTGGATTAGAAAATGATGGCGCAAAAGTTAATTAGAGTCTTAAGTTAATATGTGGCAAGATGGAATAATCGGCGCGCGTACAATTGAACATGTATGAAATTTGAAGAAGAAAGGTTTGTATGTATCTCAGAGGAATTAATTATTCGTTTTATTTTTGTCATTTTTAACTCTTAAAAGACTGTGGTAAATAATCCCTTTGCGTGCGGTGATGTAACATCGTGTTACCACTAGTAAAAGACGGAATATTCTAAAGTTCAGACATTTGAAAAAAAATAACACTGAAACATTCTGTTTAATAATTCCTTTTCCATAATGTATGCGAATAAGCATATAATTTAGCCCTGTTACAGCAAAATAAATTAAAAATCAAAAATACGCCGCTCATGTTATGCGCGCGCGTCCCTTATCACTGTTATCAACCGACTGAAGACTGAATCTGTTTTAGACAACACCCGCCGCAGAACAGCGTCTCTATCTTCCTTGTTATGACTTCTATCTCCGTGTTCTCTCTTGTATAAGGTATCTGTATAGATGTGTTGCTGAATTAGCGGATATTCATTCTTCTGGTAGCAAGGATAAATATTTTTTGTATTAACATTTAGCATAGTTGTACAAATTTTACTTTCCAAATCGGGTTTGAAAGTGTCTATTTGAAGATTACAAAAAATACGAATTCATTACTTTTAAAAATAAGAGAGATCTATCAAGTCTTGTGTCCTATGTCGACTAGTGTGACATCACAGCCACACAAGAGTAAAATAAGTTTTTTAAAATACAAATATTATTTTAATGGACGTGGGTTTGCAATTTATTATTCAAAAAGGTAATGTTTTCCCCAGCGGAAAACATAGGTCAATATTTATTGTTAAAGTGATTGTTTTCAATTAGAAGGGGTTTTGGAATTCCAAGTTATTCGCCGCTTAGTCATTTGAATTTAACCCGAGGTCGTAATTGACATTAACAATGGACGAAATATTTGTGAATACCTAGTAACGGCTTTGGTAAATAGAGATTTATTTTAATGTATTTATTTGTAAAGGCGGTACTTAAAATGGGGTTCTTTTGAGAATTGGCTGGCATAAACTAAAAGGTTCTTTTTAAATTCATGATTGCTGAGAAACCCCAGATTATAAAACAATAAATTATATTGGAAATTTATATTTAAATTCGTATTGAAATAATTGAAAACATCGCCGCATTTTTCCCAATACAAACATGGTTAATTTATTATTTAAAACGAAAATACCTGCTTATTTTTACGGGGACAAAAGATTTTAACTCCTGAATATTTTAAACAGGCACGTTTAGCTCGTATCAAAGTCTTATTCTAACATGGATTTTATTTCTAGCAAGTCACGATAAGAAAAAAGTCGTTTGTTTATTGTAAGTAACCGTAGTACAAAAAAATATAGCAAATTAATACTGATTTTCTAACAAACAAGTGCGAAAATGGAAACATGGTTAGAAAATTAGAAAATACCACCCGTATTACGGATTCGCATGTAAAATTGCAATTAGCTGTTATTGTGTTAATATTTCAGATCGGGTGGATTTGATTTTATTATTATTAAGTACACAAATAGGCTAGCAGCAGACCCATAAACAAACTTCACTTTATTTTATTGTTGAATGATGAATTTTATTATATAATATACATTTTTATTTTACCTGTGCCGACATAACTACAAAAAACAAAAGCATTTTATTTCAACCATCACACACGTCCGCTAGATCCCAGCGCCCATTACGTCATTCCGAATTAGTAGTCGAATGAAAGTAGTCGGCGTAAAGCTCGCCCATTGGTTGTTTGTAGTTGAATGAATTTTACGCACGCCTATTGGTCTATTTGCATTCGAGTGTATTCATACTGCATTCAGGCTTTCATTCGACCGAATTTAGTAATTGAATGTAGTCGACTACTTTCACCGCTACTTTGTCTTAAAAGCAAACAAAGAAAGTAATGGATCACAGGACTTCTCAACTTAAAAAGTGGAAGGAGTAACAAAGGAACTCCTGAAGCTATAAATAGCCGGTCACATAATCCAAACGCCCACTTTCCAAACAAACTCCGGGAACAAAACAGACGCCGACTGTCATCTCAAAGTACGCACGTGCAAACCGCAACCTTAATTGTGTTTTATAAAATCCTAGTCATTCTAAAAACAGGAAAAGCCGGCACCAACAGTTACTGTCGACCCTTTACATTTGAACTCGGGCGAGTAATTTCTGCTTCAAGTTGAGAAACAACTTGCGTAACTAAATTCTAATTTTTAATACTCGATCTCAGGGCGACCTGGTACAGGCCCCCGCGGCTAACCTTCCACGAGGCACGCCATCCCGCCTCTGGGCCGCCGGCTCCGCTCACCGAGCACGACGATGACCGACACCGCTTAAAGGACACCCGTTCTTGCGCCGCTCCGGGCTTGACTGTGTCTTCAGACCATCAAGCCGTGAGCCGGCTCCTTCGGCCGCTCGGCCTGCCTTCAAAATCCACCTCGGCGCCCCCAGGCACCTACCCAGCACCGCTCTGTGTGGTCCTCTCGATATATATTTCCTCACTTTAAATAAATTTTAAGAAAATGGACCCCGAATTAAAATAATCATTAAAACTTAATCTAACTGCACCAAATATTCAATTTTTTTGTACACTTTAATATTGTAATTATTTTCTCTTGTTTCAAAGAAGACAGACGGGAGGGCTGATCTGGGGTTACTCCGTATGGATCCGCCGGCGAAAGGATTTTTAAGTCCGAGTAAACAAAAAAACCTTTTCTATGAGTTTTTTTTTATTTAATTATAATTGTAATAATTTATTTATTTTTTACGTGTGGAATGAATGATGCGGTGTGGCTTATAAAAAGAACGCTTTTCTTCTTCTTCTTTTTTTGACATTGTATATAGTAATGTAAAGAAAACTACAATTTGCCTATAATTTTGGTTTATTGGTAAATATTTTTTCTGTTATTTGCTGTTTTCTTTAAATAAAAAAAATAAATTATAATAGCCCAAAACTCTGCAACAAAAAAAAACAAAGGATACATAACTGCTAAGGACTTGGAATACAGTGAAACTAAGGAACAAATATACATCAACGATAAACTAACTCCCACTTATAAATAACTGCTGTGGCTCGCTTGTCTTTTGTCCAATTTCTGGAGCGCGGTGTCGATATGAGTTTGATAGATTGTTTTGCTGATCTTTTTGTACAATGTAGCCCGGGTTTGTGCATATCAGCTACAGAGCCTCTTTCTTCAAAATCATCACCAAACGATAAATAGTGCGTTTTGATTTCGCAGTTTTTCAACCCAAATGTTTAATGTTTTTATTACACACGTTATAAAGCGTACTGGGTATACTGCCCGTCACGCGTGCGCGCGCCGCTGCCGAGCAGAGGGGGTAATCGATTTCAGTCAATTCGGCTTCACACACTTCCTCTATCAGCAACATGAGTCAAAATTTTGTTTATAAGTAAACATGTGTACTTTTAAACTGCCTTTTTGAGCACATTTTAATTGGCACTATGGCATAAGAATGGTTTCTCACCAGTTTCAGTCAACATATGTGAATTTAAATGGGTTATTTGAGAAAATGTGTATGGACACTTTGAGCATGAGAATGGTTTTTCGCCAGTATGAGTAAAAATGAGTCATTTTAATTCAGTTTTTTTAGAACATGTATATTGACATTTTGAGCATGAGAATGGTTTCTCGCCGGTATGAGTGAACATGTGTCGTTTTAAATCTCCTTTTCAAGAACGTGTTTACACTCTGAGCACGAGAATGGTTTCTCGCCGGTTTGTTTCAACTAATGTAATTGTAGTTGGCTTTTACAACATTTATATCGACGCTCTTAACCAATGTTCTCTCTTTTCTCTGAAAATGGTTTCTCACCAGTATGTTTTAACACGTGTTTTTTTAAATTGCGTTTTGCACAACATTTATACTGGCAGTCGGAGCATGAGAATGGTTTCTCGCCAGTATGAGTCAACATGTGTTTTTTTAAATTGCCTTTGCGAGAAAACATAGATTGACACTCTGAGCATGAGAATGGTTTCTCGCCAGTATGAGTCAACATGTGAGATTTTATTTGGGCTTTTTGAGAAAATGTATATTGACACATCGAGCATGAGAATGGTTTCTCACCAGTATGTGTTAACACGTGTCGTTTTAAATTGCGTTTTGCAGAAGATGTATACAGGCACTCGGAGCATGAGAATGGTTTTTCGCCAGTATGAGTCAACGTGTGTTTATTTAAATTGCTTTTGTGAGAAAACATAGATTGACACTCTGAGCATGAGAATGGTTTCTCGCCGGTTTGTTTCAACTAATGTAATTGTAGTTGGCTTTTACAACATTTATATCGACGCTCTTAACCAATGTTCTCTCTTTTCTCTGAAAATGGTTTCTCACCAGTATGTTTTAACACGTGTTTTTTTAAATTGCGTTTTGCACAACATTTATACTGGCAGTCGGAGCATGAGAATGGTTTCTCGCCAGTATGAGTCAACATGTGTTTTTTTAAATTGCCTTTGCGAGAAAACATAGATTGACACTCTGAGCATGAGAATGGTTTCTCGCCAGTATGAGTCAACATGTGTGATTTTATTTGGGCTTTTTGAGAAAATGTATATTGACACATCGAGCATGAGAATGGTTTCTCACCAGTATGTGTTAACACGTGTCGTTTTAAATTGCGTTTTGCAGAAGATGTATACAGGCACTCGGAGCATGAGAATGGTTTTTCGCCAGTATGAGTCAACGTGTGTTTATTTAAATTGCTTTTGTGAGAAAACATAGATTGACACTCTGAGCATGAGAATGGTTTCTCACCAGTGTGCGTCAACATGTGTGATTTTAGTTGGACGTTTTGGAAACATGTATATTGACACATCGAGCATGAGAATAATTTCTCGCCGGTATGAGAAAACATGTGTTTTTTTAAACTGACTTTACGAGAACATGTATATTGACACTCTGAGCATGAGAATGGTTTCTCGCCAGTATGAGTCATCATGTGTGATTTTAAACCGTTTTTTCGTAAACATTTAAATTGGCACTCTGAGCACGAGAATGGTTTCTCGCCTGTATGAGTGAACATGTGTTGTTTTAAATCGCTTTTTTGAGAACATTTAAATTTGCACTCTGAGCATGAGAATCGTTTCTCACCGGTGTGAGAAAACATGTGCCGTATCAAAAAACTCTTCTTTGAACATTTATATTGGCACTCTGAGCAGGCGAAATATTTTTGGATTGCCTGTAAACCTGAAACCAAAAACAAGATAAATGTTTAAATTTTTAAAAATATTATTTCAAATTAACCACGCCCGAGTATACTCTGAGGAAAATAAATAATTCTACCAGCCACGAGGGGTTTTTACTAGTTCCTTGCGTTAAGAAGGTATTACAAATTAAGTAAGATGAATAATAATAAATATTTTTTGAAGAATCTCTTTTATTTCTTGACCCACACTATGCAACATAATATATCAACTTTCTGTTCCATTTTGAGCCCGAAATGGTTTTTATGAAGAACTTATATCGACCGTCGTCAGGTCAAATGCTTTAAACCATAATTCCGGTAAAATCAGTTTCATAATATCATTAATTTTTTAAATCAATTGCCTAGGTTTTGTTCACATTTTAGCAGAAGAGTTTGAACTGCAAACTGATTCTAATCCTTTTGAGAAATTATGTGTTTAAGATTGTTGGTTGAAAACATGTTTGAAATAATGAAATCGCTTTTTCCGGATCCGTGGTTTAATACTTCTTAAACACGGTTGACATGTTCAGTCATAGTTTATTTACACAAAATTCAGTCATAGTTTATTTAATTAACTTATTCCTTTTTTATGATTACAGAAGCCCATTACTAGCTGTTCAGAAGGCAGTATTATAAACAAAGATATTGAATCTTCTAGTTCAAGAAGTGAAGATGTTCGGGAGATGTTCAAGAAGCAGAAGAAGTAGAATAGGAGGAGGAGGATACTGGACAAACTTCTGGTTTCTATAGATGTAAAAATAGATTCAAGCTGTCTAAAAACCCGCCTAACTCGTCCCGTGTTCTCACACTCACAGCACAAAATCATCACACATCTTCCTGATCTCGCAGGACAAGCGCGTCATAAAGTAAATGCGTCTGATATTGAGTCCTGGCAATTGTTGTTTCCCGATGATCTTATACAAGTTGTGTGTCTTCACTCGAACCAAAAGATTACAGAATTTACCGAGAAGTATAAAAATCAGGGAGCGCATGCTGATTATGTAAGTTTGTCGGAAATGAAAGCGTCTATGGGACTTATGTTGCTTGCTGGAGTTTTCAAGTCTGGACACGAAGATGTTGACAGTTTGTGGGCTGCAGATGGTACCAGCCGTGACGTTGACAAGTGTCAGCATTTAGTATGTAAAGAACATATTGCTATGACAATCACTTAATTGTAAGACTTTTTATGTGAAATTTGTGACCCTTCTGTGAGCATTTGCTTGAGCCCGTCATTTTTTGTTTTCTATGGTCTCAGAAGAAGTTTCTGATTTTTGTTATTTTAATTATATACGTGAACGTTATAATGAAGGTTTGTTGTGTTCTTTTTTAGTTTTTATAAAAATAAAAGTACCTAAAGTTGAGTTTTAGAAAATAACATAAATGTCTTTTTTTTAATTCATGAATTTTCATTGGGGTCACTTTCAACTCCCGATACTAGTTACGTTGCTTTTTGTAGCGATAACAGATAAGGGTTAATTATACAACATTAAAGTATTTCTAGGATAAAATGAGCTTGGGAGAAAATGGCTCAGTACTACTCGATAACCGATTATGATCTAAAACCAGGGATCTCCGAACTACGGCCTGAAATGAAATATGTATTGTAACTACGTATTCCAGTAGCTGTAAGTTTCCGCTGTTTGCAGATGTGGATCTTGAAGTAGGCCACACATAAACATATTCTTATACGTGCTCTAATAATAACATTGTTTATAAATTTCAACGATTTTCGAATTTTTATACTTCTTTTTGGAAAATTGTTTTCAGGCGTTGCCTAGTAGGTGATTTGGTTCAGCAGGATGAACCTCACCCACGTGATAAAGGTTTCAGCTCTTTTACTTCACAAACACCTGTCAGCTCCATTTCAAGCAGAAAGAGGTGTGCGTCAATGTTGCATCTTGTCGCCGAAATTCTTCAACCTTTACGGTGAATATATCATGAGAAGAGCGCTGGATGGGTGGAATGGTGGTGTCAAAGTGGGGGGTCAACAAATATCAAATTTGAGACATGCAGACGACACGACACTGATTGCCAAAGATGAAACCGAGCTAGCAGAAGCCTTCAGACGGATAGACTTGGAGAGTGAGGCTCTGGATCTTAAAATAAATAAAAGTAAGACAAAGCTAATGGTTGTAGACAGAGCTGGCAGTCTCCTTAGGACGACAAGACAGATGCAAGACCTTGTACTGATAGATGACTTTGTGTACCTCGGCTCGCTTATCTCCAACAACGGCAGTTGCAGACCTGAGATTGGTAGCAGGATTCAAATGGCCAAAGAAGCAATGAACCGTTTGGAGAAGATTTGGCGAGATCGAGGTATATCAATAAACACAAAAAAGCGGTTTATGGAAGCCCTGGTATTCTCCGTTTTCCTATATGGGGCTGAAACGTGGACAATGCGTGCCTACGAGAGGAAAAGGATCGATGCATTCGAGATGTGGTGTTGGAGAAGGCTGATGCGAGTGCCTCGGACAGCCAGAAGGACGAATGCATCGATACTAGAAGAGCTCTATATTACAACTCGTCTATCAGTGGTGTGTTTGAGAAGGATACTGTCTTTTTTTGGACATATTGCTAGACGCGTGCCAGACAATCTAGAAAAGGCAATAATGTCTGGCCGAGTTGAAGGTAGGAGAAGCCGGGGTAGAATCCCATATAGATGGACTGACCTAAAGGTGGCTACGGGACTAAAATTTGATGAGTCAGTACGTCGGGCTGAGGACAGACTGGAGTGGAACAGACTAATTAGAAGTGTTCATGGTGATCACGATCCTCAGCATTGAGGGACCGACTTGGATGAAGACTTCACAAAAGACAACAGATGAAAGAATTGAGGAAATGGGGATGTTCAAACCAGCCACTCCAATCACTTAAGCCAGCCAATGACAGGTCATAAGCCCTGTAAATGCCTGGATTTCCATATTCCCATAAAAAAAACGTTTTCCCTCTCTGTTGAAATTAATTTTATATATTTCATTTATAAATTGTTTAGCATATATTTCTTTACCTTCGGTTAGAATTTTAATATTTTTTATTCATAAATTGAAGTTTTTTCCCACAACATAATATTATTTTACTGCCTTTTGTATATATATATATATATATATTTAAGAAATAAACCTTTGTAACAAATTTTAAATAAACCCCATCATTTCAATTCTAGAGGCCATTTTCAACGAGTCGTAAATAACTCACTATTTGGAAATGGAAATTAAGTTGAGTTAGAGTGGGGTGTGAACCTCGCACCTTTGATTTTGATATTTTGCGACTTCGCTATTTTTATAGATGGGAGTTTGGTTTTTACCGTTTCTCTGGTATCATTTATTTTCCAAAATTGGGTTTTTTTTTTGAATTTATAATATTATACACAAATGTCATCGATTTTAAAATGTTAGAGCTTTGTTTTGTAATATGGTTAGACTGTTTGAATTTTTTTCATTTAATTAATATAATATGCTGCTACAGTAGTTAATATGTGGTTCAATAATTGTGTTGTAAATAATTTCACAAGAGTCCTAATCATAAATCTTTCAATTCTTCCCAAAATTGAAAATATTCGATCGATCTTTTTCATTTCCATTTTAGAGTTTTGATGAAATGTTAATTTCAAATCCATCATTTCACCCAAATGTTTCATTTCCCTAACTTCATTAAGTTTTATATTTTCTATTACAATTGACAACGTTACTTCTATTCGTTTGGTTTCTATATTCGTGTATTTTGTTTTATTAATATTTCATTTATGATACATGGCATGAATAACACAACACTCAGTTCGTGTGTGCAACTGTGCGCGAGTCCTCCGCGTACCATCATCCATCACAGTCCGCAGACGTAACCTCGGAGCAGATAATGGGGAAGGAAGTACTTATCACTTACTTGAAGGTATTTTCCTGTTACGCGAGGAATCCAAACATTCTTGTTTAACGTCGGGATAGTCGAAGTCCATCTCCGTGAAGATAATTGTATCGCTGGTTATCTTAGGCGGGTCAGAACTGGTCCCCGGTTCAGCCTTCACTTCCTGGCTTAACGGGGACGTGGCGCCCCTTCCCCGGTACGGAGAATGTCTCCTTCTACATCGCCAGTCCCCGGTTCAGCCTTAATAATCACTGAAGCTATTTCCATTTTTAATAATAAATATCCTGAAAATTGCACAAACTATTTACATCATATCTATGAAGGGTTTCACAAATAAGCCTTTTACGAGTCAACTGATGATAAGCAGAGACGATCTCTTGTAAGTTGTATAAACCTTTGTCAAATGTTAATTGTTACTGAGTGTAGAGTTGAAATGTAACCGAGCATTACCTGCATGTTATATGATCTAAGTATATAACCTGAGGTAATATTGGCGTTTAATCATGAGAGTGGCCAATATATGGAGCAAATAAAATATAAAATAAAATCTTCAAATTAATCACTCTCTAGGGCATAGAGAAGATCCAAAATACCACCCAATACAATCACATACTAAAAAAAACTACCTGATTCAAGTAAAACAAAGGAACAATCACAAATTAAACCTACTCAGGGTAATAGCCAGGAGCTGTGACAGCCGTTAAGAAGGAGCGTAAGCTCATATTTGAACCTACTCTGCCCTACTTTCGTCACGCGCATTCGCGAAGTCGCCGCAAAATGTTGCAAGATGAGAAAAAATATTATCATAACACAAATGTTAGGTGAAAAGAAAGCAATTTGTAAAATTCTCTAAAATTTTATTGCGCACGCGGAAACATTGATTGACGCAACGGAGTAGATAAGTAAAGGGTCATTTTATAATATATTTGATTAGTCTGTGCTCTCTATTAATTTGTTAACTATTATCATATATTATAATGTAATTGCCTAGCTTGGAGCGGGGTATGTATCCTTGTTAGCCGGGCAAAGTGAACGGTGAAAGATGAAAGGTGTAAATAAATAAAATAAGAGTCATTTAATTAATGAACTTTGAACTTAAAATATAAAACAAATTTTATTTTACGTAAAACTGATATTTTTATATCATGTTAAATAATATTCGACGTTTTAAAGACAATGTCGGTCAAATGTCCACCACGGCGTTGTTTAATCCGAGGTCCAATTTTTATTAGTTCTCTCATTAAATTAACAAAGTAGGGTAAAAAAATACTGCTTCGGGAACCCTCACGAAACGTCCATTTTGTTTTCTTCGACAATCTGACAGATGGCAAATAATTCAATTTTTAAGTAATGCATTTGCTTCTTACACATGCATTCGCTTATTACACGTGAAATGTGATCCCATCCTCTTTCTTTGAGTCATTGACAGGCTTACAATACTTGAATTTCTACAGAACGGGTATGAATATACATCATCAAATATATTTGATGAAAATACATTCAACTGATGTATCTTTATGCATAAAAAGATAAATACATAGGTAACTTAGTGTGATTTAATTTATTTATTTCGCTACATACACTTATATCAAAATATTTATGCCTTAAACTGTTGAAGAGTTTGTATGGTTACATAAAATACAGTATTGTTGAAATAGAAATTAAAATATCAACATAACCTCAAAGTAACAAAACAAGATTTACCTGAATTCTGGGCCAGTTTTGCGAGCCGGAATCAATATATTTTGGTGATTCACATATTGCAGTCCTTTTGGTTTTCAATTGTTCATTTATCAAGCGTTTTCGACTATTTAAAACAACGGCCTTAGGCGAAATGGCGCTTCAATTTTGAACAACTGTCAAATTTATTTTTGCCCCCCTCCCCCCTCCTTGGAACCCGAATCTAACGATATTTTTTTTTTAATTTACCTATTTTCGCTTGATCCAGTCTGGCAACCCTGCTCCTGGGTCGGGAACTAACTTCGAGGCGTGAGCGTGTTGTTCCCCGAACTCAAAAATGGTCGAATTAATACCTCGCTACAGTTTTGTTCCGTACAACCATCCGGCCAGTAATCAATAGTTCTTGTCAACTTTAGATTCAGGGCGCTGGAACGACCCTCACACGCCACGGTTGTAGGACCTCGCTCCACGGTAGAATAATCCCGTGCGCGGTTGGATGTCCCGCACACTGGTGGCGATTCGACGGCCCGCACGCGTTGGCGACGGTTCGAAAATACCGTTGGCGTGCGGTCGGTTGACCGCACACGCTTCCCTGCCTCAAGCAGCTCGCAGCTGGACCCCGAGAGCGTCCAGTCATCGGCGGCTCCTACACGGCCCCTGCACCAGCCCCAGTGATGCGGCCAGCGACCTGCGCGCCGCCCGCGTGTAGCAGGCGGCCCCACGATGTTC
This sequence comes from Micrasema longulum, assembly GCF_059751315.1. Lineage (NCBI taxonomy): Eukaryota > Metazoa > Arthropoda > Insecta > Trichoptera > Brachycentridae > Micrasema > Micrasema longulum. Next base: position 18,866 of record NW_028277416.1, read on the forward strand.
CTCCTCACCACCGTCCGTCGTATCAGATAAGCTCCATATTCCTTTCCATATGCATTACGCTTCGTGTAGTCATTTACTGGTAATCACAGCCCCAGCTGGTTAAATCTATTAGCTGGTACCATAACCTGTAATGTTTGGGCCAAGAGCCATCAACGTAAAATTCCACTAATCCATTGTTTGCCCCTATTACTGTTCCGCCTTGTATGCCTGTCAATGCCCATTATTGGAATACATTGTAAATGTAAAGCAAACTGTTATTTAATAATTTAATAATTTTAATAAATAGATAGTCCCCCTACACCATCGAGGAACCCAGGCGAGGAAGCCGTCCACTACAAAGTAAAAGAATCCACTACCTGAGAAGGTCTCATGTTCTACTAGTATTGCTCTGCTATTCCGTGGTCCAACTCTGAGAGAGAGACTGCAACTTCTTTTTTCTATACGTTACAGTATTTAGTAATGCATAGAAAACTATAATTGGCCTATAATTTTGGGTTTATTGGTAAATATTTATTTTTTTGTTATTTGCCGTTTTCTTCAAATAAATAAAAATAGCTCAAAACTCTTCAACAAAAAAACAAAGGAAACATAACTGCTAAGGACTTGGAATAATGATTACATGTATTATTTATTTTACTGAAGTCGACAATGATATAAAAACATACAAAATATACAGTTTAAAGACAGACCCGCGAAGTTTCCAAATAAAAATCATACCTAGATATTAAATTGTGGTACAACAAAAGTGTGTTTATTTGTATAAGAGTGAGTGTAGAGGTGTGTTTGTGTATTTGTGGGGTAATAAGTATTCAGGTGTGTGTAAGTGTGAGCATCATTAAAAAGCAAGTGGGATTGTATCGTAACCAGAAAGAATGAGTCTTAATTTATTTAAAAATAAATGTATGTTTGTATAATTTAAAATTGTTTAATATTTTATTGATTTTATTATTATTTTGTTTTGAATTTTTTGTTTCTTTTTTGTTATTTTGTAAATTTACCAAACACAAAAGGCAGACTCTTTTTTGGCAAGTTCAACCTTACGTGTCCCATTTTTTTACTGAATGTATTGTTAATTTTACACTCATTTGTTTATAAATTTATATACAATCCATAAATCTTCTAATCATCCTTTTTTACATAAACACTCTGCTTTCCATTCTATGATACATCGGCTTACTTCAATACAACTAAATAAAAATAATTTTGACTTAGAATTAAATACTATAAAGAGTATTGCTTTCAATAATGGCTATGAACTAAATTTAATTGACAATATTTTAAATAAAAAACTTAAATTAAACTATAGGAAAAAATACTTATACAGTTGCCAAAATATTTCCAATAAAAATGAGAACTGGCGTAGAATTTTGTACATTAATTCATTTTCTAATAATATAGCGCAAATTTCACCTAACAGTATTAGGCCAGCTTTTTATACTAATAACAACATGGGTAAAATATTAACAAATTGTAAAGATAAGGATGATAAATTAAATCATTCGGGAATTTATAAATTAAATTGTTAAAATTGCCAAAATTTCCATATTGGAAAAACTTCACGTAAATTTAAAGTTAGAATCAAAGAACATATAAGATGTCTGAGTAATAATATTTTTTCAGAATTGGCAAATCATCTTATATCCGAAAACCATGAATTTAATCAAGAAACGTGTGTAGACATTTTGCATGTCAATAAAAATGGTTTTCGTTTAGATAATTTAGAACGATTAGAAATTAGTAAAGCCATCAATCAAAAACTTCAAATAATAAATAATCAATTAAATTTAACTTCGAGTCCTCTTTTAAAACTATTCCCGTTATGATTTATTTTACCTTCTTTCTCTCTCTTTCTTTCAATTTTCTGTCTCTTTCGTACAATATTTTATTATATAAATAGCAACGCGTGTAATTATAAGTTAGTTAAATCCCCGACGACGAGGTAGTAACCTCGAAACCGGTCGAAGTGTAATTAAAAAAATTAAGTGGTTTATACAAATTTATAAACAAATAAGTGTAAAATGTCATACCACAAAGTGAAAAATGTTTTTGATAACAATAATGTATTGTTAATTGTTTATTTATGCTAATTAAGGTTTTTATTTTAAAAATATAAAAAAAATATTTAGGATGATTCTTTTAGAACATCAATAATGTAAGTTATTTGTTAGAATTAAAAAATAAAAAAAGTTCACTATAAAAAATATGTATTTAAATTAAAATATAAATAACTTTTACAAAACTACCTATAAGTTCTTTTTGTACTGCCATACCGAGTCGTTAATTTGTATCGAGATCTAATCGTTGCTCATTTACCAGTATGGAAAGTAACTGCTCGGTCGATTGGTGATTTTCTCGCAGCATTTGTTGTATATTTCTTAATTTGAAACAAGGGCGTATGCCTTGCACTTGTGCTTTATGAGTCGACATGTGTACTTTTAAATGCTTTTTGAGCACATTTTAATTGGCACACCGAGCATGAGAATAGTTTCTGCCAAAATGAGTAAACATGTGTCGCTTTAAATGTATTTTTTGAGAACATTTAAATTGTCACTCTGAGCATGAGAATGGCTTCTCACCAGAATGAGTTAACTTGTGTCTTTTAAACCTCCTTTTAGAGAACATTTGAATTGGCATTCTGTGCATGAGAATGGCTTCTCACCAGAATGAGTTAATTTGTGTCGTTTTAAATCTCCTTTTAGAGAACATTTAAATTGGCATTCTAAGCATGAGAATGGTTTCTCGCTGGTATGTGTCAACTTATGTAATTTTAATTGGTTTTTATAAACACATGTATATTGGCACTCTGTGCATGAGAATGGTTTATCACCAGCGTGTGTAAACTCATGTGATTTTAATTGGCTTTTACGAGAACATGCATATTGACACTCTGTGCATGAGAATGGTTTCTCGCCAGTATGAGTCGACATGTGTAATTTTAAATGGGGTTTTCGAGAACATGTATATTGACACTCTGTGCATGAGAATGGTTTCTCGCCAGTATGAGTCATCATGTGTAATTTTAAATGGGGTTTTCGAGAACATGTATATAGACACTCTGAGCATGAGAATGGTTTCTCCCCAGTATGAGTGATTATGTGAGATTTTAAATCACCTTTTCGAGAACATGTATATTGACACTTTGAGCATGAGAATGGTTTCTCGCCAGTATGAGTCAACATGTGTCGTTTTAAATTTCCTTTTCGAGAACATGTATATTGACACTCTGAGCATGAGAATGGTTTCTCACCGGTGTGAGAAAACATGTGCAGTAGCAAAATACTCTTCTTTGAACATTTAAATTGGCACTCTGAGCAGGCGATATATTTTTGGGTTGCCTGTAAACCTGAAACAAAAACAAGATGAATGTATGAAATCTCTTTGAATATTATTTTTAATTAACCACGCCCGAGTATACTCTGAGGAAAATAAATAATTCTACGAACCACGAGCTGTTCTCTAGTTTCTTGCGTTAAGAAGGAATTACTCATTAAGTAAGATGAAGAAAAATGAATATTTTTTTAAGAATTTCTTTTATTTCTTGACCCACACTGTGTAACATAATAAATCAACCTTTAGTTCCATTTTGTGCCCGAAATGGTTTTTATGAAGAACTTATATAGACAGTGGTCAGGTCAAATGCTTTAAACTACAATTCCGGTAAAATCGGTTTCAGAATTTTAATTATGTTTATAATAAATTCCTTAGGTTTTATTCACATTTTGGCAGAAGTATTTGAACTGCAAACTTCTACTGATTTTAATCCTTTTGAGAAAAAATGTGATTAGATTGTTGGTTAAAAACATGTTATGAAATAATGAAATCGCTTCTTCCAGATTCATGGATTAATACTTCTTAAACACGGTTGATATAGTAAAATTCAGTCATAATTTATTCAATTTACTTATTCCTTATTTTTATTATTACAGAAGCCCGAACCCAGAACCTTTGGTATCTTAGCGGTCTAAGCGCCTACACTCTTGCGCATCTAGGTAATCTCATAACGTCGAGGCGCGCCACGGGCGACGGACGTGCGTCACCCTATTGTTACTAGGAACGGAGGAATGTATGATTTGGGGTCAAAATTGACTAATTCGATTGATTAAAGTAAGAGTAAAATCGTAATGTTTAATTGTTTTTTAGTAAATAATCGTCGCTATGGCGGGGTTACTGAGGGATGATCAAATTGAACAACTTTTGGAAGAAGAAGATCAAGAGTCTGGCTCTGAGTTCGATCATCATGATGCAACAGCTGCCTGTGATTATAAAAACATCAGTGATTGTGAGGAAGCGGAGGTACTTAGCAGTTCAGAAGGCAGTGCTATAAAAGGAGATATTGAATCTTCTAGTTCAAGCAGTGAGATGTGTCGGGAGATGTTCAAGAAGAGGAAGAAGTAGAAGAGGAGGAGGAAACTGGACAAACTTCTGATTTCTATAGAAAATATTAAAACCCGCCTAGCTCGTCCCGCGTTAGACAGCACAATATCATCACACATCTTCCTGGCCTCGCAGGAAAAGCGCGTCATAAAATAAATATGTCTGAAATTGAGTCCTGGCAATAGGTGTTTCCTGACGATCTTATACGAGTTGTGTGTCTTCACACGAACCAAAAAATTGCAGGATTTACTGAGAAGTATTTAAGTCAGGGAGCGCATGCTGATTATGTGAGTTTGTCGGAAATGAAAGCGTCTATGGGACTTATGTTGCTTGCTGGAGTTTTCAAGTCTGAACACGAAGATGTTGGACAGTTTGTGGGCTACTAAAAGAACATATTGCTATGTCAATCACTTAATTGTTAGAGCATTTGCTTTAGCCAGTCATTTTTTTGTTTTCTATGATCTTAGAAGAAGTTCCTGATTTATGTAATGTTAATTATATACGTAAACGTTAAAAAGGAGGTTTGTTATGTTATTTTTTAGTTTTCATAAAAATAAGAGTACCTAAAGTTCAGTTTGAATTTTGGATATTTTTTTATTCATAAATTAATGTTTTTTCCCACATCATAATATTGTTTTACTGCCATTTGTAAATAAATCTTTATTATTGTAACAGACGCGGCGGATCACTGCTTCGTCCGTAGCAATCGCGCCCGTCACAAGAACTGTATATCTATAGGTGCTGGTGTCAAACGCAGAGTGGCCGGGCGTAGGCGGGCCTCGGCCGACGAACGATAAGCTCCGGGGAGGTATCGTCGCCTAGAGATCCCTTGCGGGGTCGCTAGCGAGTAGCGCTGGCGGCCGCAATCCTGAGTCAGGCAACCGGGTTGTAAGGCCGGTATCTCTCCGTTGGTGGGAACGGCGGGGTGTGTTCCGGGGAAGTATCCAAGGGTCCAAATTATCCGGGGTCCAAAATCCAATCCAAAGGGTATCCGAGTTCCAAGTCCAGGGGGGTAGCGGTGTTCGAATCCAGGTGGCGATGAGGTCCGGTTTGAAGCGAGGTAGGGAGGTGAAGTGGAGAGTAGAAAGCCTTAGTAGTGTGGTGAGATGACTGACTTTATTTTTCCCCGGCGGGGCTATTTTATTTTTTATTTTATTTATTTTGTTTATTAAGAAAAACAACAGCAATACAAAGAAATATACACAACATAATAAAAAAAACATAAAATAAAGCCAAATCAGTTTTTCACATAAATACAATTATAAAAATCCAGTTCAGTTAAATATAATTTATAGAAGTGCAAGTGTGCGAGTTTTTTTTTGTGTGTGAGGATGCGTGTGTAAAAAAGTGGAGTGTGGTTTTGGTAGGTATGTGAATATGTGTGTGATTGTATATGGGTGTGAGGGTAGGTTTAAGGACAGGGTAAGTGTGTATTTGATATGAGTGAAATATATATATACAACATTTTGCCGTGCGGCGGTGGGCTAGGCCAATAGCGGGCGGTGCTAGGTTGACCAATCACGCGGCGAGAGAGATAGCGAGCACATTTGCCGGCTCTATCGGTCTCTCTCGCGCCACGTATAAGGTCCCCACCCTCCCGCTACCGGCCGCAGTTCCCCGCCGACCGCGCGGCGATCAACACTTATACAGAACAACATAAAAACACATTATGGGCATACAAATATTTTCATGAATTCTAATCTATATGTGGGCTTCAGTATGGCGATCACCACCCCCGAAAGTGACAAATACTAGTCTTTATTGAGGAGGTGGTAGATCGCTTACACATACTGAAGCCTCCTATGCTACATTAAAGCCCCAGGAAGGGCCGCCAAGTTGGTGCATGTACTTTTACGTCGGCAACACTCCCCCCTGCCGAGGAGGCATCTCTGCGCCGACGTCGTCCTTGATTTGCAACACGGCGAGCTTGACGGCGGGTCGTGTGTAGGTTCCGGTGGCTGTCTGGACCCGGGCGCTCCTGACTTGTCCATCCTTCCCTGGTGTGACTGCTATGACGCGTCCCCGCGGCCATTCATTCCGCGGGAGGGCGGCGTCCGTTATTATGACCAGGTCATCGACCATGATCGGTGTGGCGGCCTGTTGCCACTTCCGTCGCTGTGCCAACGTCGGGAGATATTCCCTCATCCATCTTTTCCAAAATGCGTCGGCTAGTTTCTGCGCCACCCGCCATTGTTTTCTGAGGCACAGTTCGGGCGGCGCGTCTCTGTAATCGGCCAGATGCGGCTGGGCCCCGCTCGACCCGATGAGAAAGTGCATCGGAGTCAGCGGAGCGTCGTCTCGGCTATCAAGCGAGACGTGGGTTAGGGGCCGAGTGTTTACTGTGTACTCGGCCTCCGCTATCGCTGTCATTAGCGTTTCCTCTCGGGGGGCTTGTTCCTTTAGAATCACCATAAGCGCCCCCTTTATCGACCGGACGAGCCGTTCCCAGGCTCCCCCCATGTGTGGCGCCGATGGCGGGTTGAACACCCATTTGATCCCTCTCCTTGTCGCCTCGTTCTGTAGTTCGGGATCGTGAGCTAGTTCCTTCATGGCGGCCGCCATCTCTTTGTCTGCGCCTCTGAAGTTCGTCCCGTTGTCCGAGTAGAGCGTTGTCGGATGTCCTCTGCGGGCCGCCATCCTTCTGAGGGCCTGCACCGTCGAGTCAGTACTCAACGACGGTGTAATTTCAATATGCACGGCCCTCGTAACCATGCACGTAAACAGGGCCCCGTATCGTTTCTCCCGGCGTCTTCCGATAGTTACGTATACGGGCCCGAACATGTCCACCCCACAGTGGGTAAAAGGCCTTACGTGATGATCGAGTCGGCCGGCAGGCAGCTGTCCCATGAGCGGAGGCTGCGGGCGGGCCTTCTGTATTCGACAGTAGCGGCACTCGTATATAATTTTCCTTATATTTGTCCGTAATCGTGTTATAAAGAACTGTTGTCTGAGTTCGCTGAGTGTCCGCTCTGTACTTGCGTGTTGCCGCGACTCGTGATAATGCCTTATCAATAGACGTGTATAGGCGTGCGCTCCGTCCAGTATGACGGGCGCCTTTAGTTGCTCGCTCACCGCGGGGGCTTCCATAATTCGCGTCCCCATTCTGAGGACGCTATCTTTATCGAGGTAGGGAGTGAGACCCAGCAGGCGGCTGTTCCGCGGGAGGCACTCCCCCCGTCTAATTGCGGCTATCTCGGCGTGGTAACTGTCTGTCTGGCTTATAAGTATCCACGCCCTCTCTGATGCCTTGAGTTCCGGGGCGATGAGTGTCGCGCTTCCTGTATTCCTTTTCCTGCAGTGGTTTATGAAGCGCAACACCCACGCTGTAGTCCTGATCAGTCTCCGCCAGGAGGAAAATCTTCTTTCGTCCGGGAGGGCTGTCATCACGATGGCACTGTTCGCACACTTTATTTCACTGCTTGTATCCGGGGTCGCCGTTATTACCTTGAGCGGCGGCCATTCACTTTTATTTTTCTTTATGAAACTCGGTCCACTGAACCACATGCCGGCCGGGGAGATGTCTGGTATCTCGCCGTCCCGCGTCCCGAGATCAGCGGGGTTCTTCTTTCCTGGTACCCACCGCCATTCTTGAGCGTTCGTTAGCTCATCTATTTCCCCTAGGCGGTGGGCTACAAATGGCGTGAAGATACGCGAATCACTCTGGACCCAGCACAGCACCGTAGTAGAATCTGTCCAGTAGTAGGTATCGCGTATATTACTTCCGCATTCTTTCTTAATTGTGGCCGCCAGTCGCGCGGCCATGAGCGCGGCTTGTAATTCCAGGCGTGGAATTGATAGCGCTCGTAGCGGGCTAACTCGGCACTTGCTGGCCATGAACGTCGCATTCCTTCCGGCGGCGTTCTCCTCCACGATGTAGGCTACGGCGCAGCTCGCTTGTTCCGAGGCATCGGAAAACACATGTAGCTCTACTGGCTGGCCCTTGGCGCTCGATACGCGCCGCGGTATAGCGCACTCGGTATTGCGTAATATGTCCACCCAAGTGCGCCATTTCTCTGCGTGTTCTTCATTCACTTGTTCGTCCCACTCTATGTGGGAGCGCCACACATCTTGTAGCAGTATTCGCGGGCGTATTGTCAAACACCCTACGAAACCGAGTGGATCGAAAATGCTCATAACTTCACTTAGCATCTGCCGTTTTGTAGGCCTCTCTGTTGGAACCTCCCGTGACACTTTAAATTTAAATTGAAACTCGTCTGTCACCGGGTCCCATTTGATGCCGAGGACCCTCTCTGTTACGGAGGTTCCGCTAATTATTTCGCGTGCGCTTTTCCCTCTCAGACTTGAAGGAATCGCTTCCATTACGGAGGGATCATTACTCGCCCAATTCGCGAGGATGAATCCGCCCCGCCGTAGTAGTTCGCTGACATCGTGGCGCAGTTGTATCGCCTCTGTTGCACTGTCTACGGCATCCATATAGTCGTCCATGTAGAATTTATTTCGCACAGCATCCCTGGCGGCGGCCATCTCTTGCCCGTGATCTTCTGCGACTTGATTTCTCACGTACTGTGCGCTGCTCGGTGAACACGCCGCGCCGAACGTCATCGACGTCATAATCATTTCCCGAATTTCTTCTTCGGGACTATCGCGCCAGAGGAACAGCTGCGCCCTCTGGTCTTCTTTTCTTATTTTAATTTGGAGAAACATCTCCCTTATATCTGCTGCCAGCGCGATCTTTCCCTCGCGAAATCGCATTATATTTCCCATAAGCGATGAGAGAAGGTCCGGGCCGTTGGCCAACATGTCGTTCAATGACTTCCCGTTGCAGCGGCTGGCGGCGTCAAATACTATCCGTATTTTATCCGGTTTATTCACGTTCGTCACTGCGAAATGCGGCAAAAACCAAAGCCCACTCGCAGTGTCTTGTCTTTCAGCCAGCGTCAGTTCCCGGGCATACCCCTTGTCTAGATATTCTTTAATCTTTAACTTGTAAGCCGCGGCGAATTCACTGTTTTTACTGAACTTTTTCTCTATGCTTAAAAATCGATTCAGCGCTGTACGGCGATTATCCGGTAAACACATTCGATTGTCTTTCCACAGTAGCCCTGTCTCGTACTGTCCTTGCGGTAGGAAACGTGTCGTGGCTCTCATGGTTTCTGTGGCTCGCGCCTCCTGACGCGATATCTTGGCTGTCGAACTTATACCTAACGCGTCGACGGCGTAATTCTGTTTAACTAGATTTTCTAGTCTCTGTTCTGTACTAAGCGCCATTAGTATGCTGGCGTTAGTCTGGCGTGTCCGCCCACCGTGTATCACCTTTCCTAAGGCTGTCACTGAGGCGATGTATTCCCCGCATCTCCGTGCCTCTCTCGTCACTATGAGAGAGGCGTTATCTTGGCCGATGAGTAACTGCGGGTACACTTGTCGCATCCTGCCTTCCCCTTCAATCACGGGCTGTAGCGGCAGACTCAGCTTCTGTATTGTGTTTGCGCGGAGAGTGAATAAATCTTCCGTAACTCCGCGCACTTTAATTGTGACTTTTCTTGATGCACTATCTGTTACGCACATTCCGCCAGCACCGTGGATTTTTAATCCTCGAGTCTCTCCCGGCGCGCCGATGTCGTTTGCTATTTTTGCGTCAATCAATGTCACGGTTGATCCCTCATCCAGTAACGCGTACGCGTTCACTCGTCCTCGCGGACCACTCAACATGACGGGAATCACTTTTAGGAGGACCGGTTCCTCCCGAGCGTAGGTGCTCGTCACTATATTATTCGTCCGCGAACTGTGGCCGTAATCGTAGTTTCTTTCACTTGAACTCGCGGCGCGGGTTTCGTTCGCGGTCGGTCTGTTTCCCCCGGCGCCCGCCGCTGCAGGCGTGTCGCGGCGGGCATTGTTATCTGGCGCTCGTATATCGGCGCTAGACCGAGCTTCACTGATATCGGCACTATTTCTGTCGTGTAATGTCTTGTGATGTGTTCGGCGACATCCATCGAGGCCGCACTTTTTTACATTTCTACACTTTATCGCCCGATGAGTGTTCGATAAACACGAAAAACACAAATTCTTTCGCTTCACTATGTCCCATCTTTCCGAAATACTACACTCTATGTATTCCTGGCACGTTTGTAGTAAATGTCCTCGTCCGCACAAAACACATGACGCTATACTTTTCCCGTTTCCCTCTGTTGAAATCACTGTATGCACTTGTTCTCGCTTCTGTGGCTTCTCGCGTTGTTTTCCGCTGTACACTTGCGGCTCTATTCCGCCGCCTATCATCGAAGATTCCGTTAAATCTTCCAAAAAGAGCGCGAAATCCTTCGCGGAGGGCCTCACCCGGTTTCCTCTTCTGCTGTACCACCAGAGAGACTTCATGCACAGCGGTAACTTGCTCACTAGTTCACTTAGTAGTTGTGGCGTAGACATGTAATCGCCACCGAAGCCTTCTAAGGTCGCTATCGCGTTCCGAACTGCGCTAGACAGATCTACTAATGCTTGCGTAGATCCGTCGTTCTGTATGCAGCGGAGCCTTCTCACTTTTTCCAACAAGGAAGACGCTACAATGTCCGGCTGGCCGTAGTGTAGCTCCAACGTCTTCATTATCACCCTCACTTGGCTTGGATCCACTAGTAATGACGACACAGATTCTCTTGCCCGTCCTTTCAACGCACGCTGTAGACGCAGGAGGTTTTCTGGATCCGAAAGGCAGCACATCTCCGTCGACTGAGTGTACTGCGATTTGAAAGTAGCCCATTCCTGCGGCTCTCCGGCGAAGGCGGGTAGGTCCTTGGCAGTAGATTGGCGCGCTATCATGGCGCCGACTCTGCTAACGTCCTCTGGGGCTGAAGTCGGGCTTCTTCCTTGCGAAGCCTCTAGTAGAATCGCCATTTTTGACAGCACCGTCATGATGCCGTCCATATCCGTAGTACGCGGCGCGGGCTCGGGATTCGTCTCCAAGGGCACGCGTCGGTCTTGATCGTGTAGTGAAGCACGGAGCGTTCGAACCTGCGTCCTCAGCCGCTGGACTGTATCTTCGGATGTGTCCGACTCGGCTGAGTCCTGATCTGTAGCAGGGTCTTCTCTTGGTTCCGTGCCTCCTCGACCCGAGCGGAGTGAAGGGGTTCTCGAAGTCATCTCTAGGCGCTCTGCGATGAATATCCGGCTCGAAGGACCAACTTGTAACAGACGCGGCGGATCACTGCTTCGTCCGTAGCAATCGCGCCCGTCACAAGAACTGTATATCTATAGGTGCTGGTGTCAAACGCAGAGTGGCCGGGCGTAGGCGGGCCTCGGCCGACGAACGATAAGCTCCGGGGAGGTATCGTCGCCTAGAGATCCCTTGCGGGGTCGCTAGCGAGTAGCGCTGGCGGCCGCAATCCTGAGTCAGGCAACCGGGTTGTAAGGCCGGTATCTCTCCGTTGGTGGGAACGGCGGGGTGTGTTCCGGGGAAGTATCCAAGGGTCCAAATTATCCGGGGTCCAAAATCCAATCCAAAGGGTATCCGAGTTCCAAGTCCAGGGGGGTAGCGGTGTTCGAATCCAGGTGGCGATGAGGTCCGGTTTGAAGCGAGGTAGGGAGGTGAAGTGGAGAGTAGAAAGCCTTAGTAGTGTGGTGAGATGACTGACTTTATTTTTCCCCGGCGGGGCTATATATACAACATTTTGCCGTGCGGCGGTGGGCTAGGCCAATAGCGGGCGGTGCTAGGTTGACCAATCACGCGGCGAGAGAGATAGCGAGCACATTTGCCGGCTCTATCGGTCTCTCTCGCGCCACGTATAAGGTCCCCACCCTCCCGCTACCGGCCGCAGTTCCCCGCCGACCGCGCGGCGATCAACACTTATACAGAACAACATAAAAACACATTATGGGCATACAAATATTTTCATGAATTCTAATCTATATGTGGGCTTCAGTATGGCGATCACCACCCCCGAAAGTGACAAATACTAGTCTTTATTGAGGAGGTGGTAGATCGCTTACACATACTGAAGCCTCCTATGCTACATTAAAGCCCCAGGAAGGGCCGCCAAGTTGGTGCATGTACTTTTACGTCGGCAACAATTATATTATATAATTTTAACTGAACCCAATTACTACAATTTTAGATAATATTTTCCACGACTTGTTTTAACTTTATTCAGTTAATCATTTTTTATTGCAATTAAAACGTTACTTCTATTCGTTTGTTATCTATATTTATGTCTTTTGTTTTATTTATAATTTATTTATGATACATGGCATGAATAACACAACACTCAGTTCGTGTGTGCAACTGTGCGCGAGTCCTCCGCGTACCATCATCCATCACAGTCCGCAGACGTAACCTCGGAGCAGATAATGTGAAAGGAAGTATCACTTACTTGAAGGTATTTCCCTGTTACGAGAGGAATCTAAACACTCTTGTTTAATGTCGGGGTAGTCGAAATCCATCTCCGTGAAGATAAGTATATCACTGGTTATCCTAGGCAGGTCAGAGCTGGTCACCGGTTCAGCCTTCAGCTCCTGGCTTATACAGGGACGTGGCGCCCCTTCTCCGGTACGGAGAATGTCCTCTTCTACATCGCCAGTCCCCGGCTCAACCTTAATATTCACTGAAGCGATTTCCATTTTTAATAGTTAATATCCTGAAAATTGCACAAATAATTAACATTATATCTAGTAAGAGTTACAGCCTTTGAAGAGGCAAGTGCTGATAAGCAGAGACGATCTCCCGTACCCGTTATGCCAGTCATTCACTAAATCTTGTAATTTGCCAGTCATTCACTATATCTTGTAAACCTGTGTTTCATGTAAATGTAGAGTTGAAATGTTACCAAACATTACCTATATTGTCATGATATATGGTTTCATCCAGTATTAATACTTCCCTAAGCAGCATATATCAATTGAGATCACCGCTGGCAACGGGCGATAAAAAATACTTCTCACACAAACATTTTTTGAATAAGAGACGGCAATACATAATAAAATAGATAAACCTACCATTTAAACATCTATTATGATCAATATTTTGAGTTTGTCCAAATTTTTGTAGACAAGGACTGGATTCAACTCCCTGGGGAGCTGTTTATATTAACATTTTACAACAGAGATCAAGAACATTCAAGAGAAGGTAATAGGTAATGTAAAGTAAATATGCACGTAAATATAAACGCAAAGTGAATATGGAATTGTATTTTGATAAAGAGTGTGAATAAATAAATAAAATAAAAAAATAAAAAAATAAAGTGGCCACTTAAACCAGCCATTGACAGGTCATAAGCCCTGTAGATGCCTAGACTTCTATATTACCTTCTCTTGAATGTTCTTCATCTCTGTTGTAAAATGTTAATCTTTAATGATGCCTGGTTCCCTCACATATCCAGAATACATATTATCAATTCTCACCAGGGGTGGTATTCTGGATCTTCTCAACCCCGTAGAGACTGAGAAATTTGAAGTTTTTTTTGCTTTATATAATGGTCACACTGATGATTTAACGTCAAGTGGTGTATAAAACTGCTTCTTGTTCTTGTTTTTGGTAATGCTGATAGTCGCAATAATGGTCTAAATAAAAAAAAACATATTTAGTTGCACGTGTTTGTATTTGTTTGACGTTTGATCATGAGAGTGGCCATTATATGAAGCAAATAAAATATAAAATTAAATCTTCAAATTAATCACTCTCTAGGGCATAGAGAAGATCCAAAATACCACCCCATACAATCACATACTAAAGACATATATCCTGATCCAAGTAAAACAAAGGAACAATCACAAATTATACCTACTCACTACTCAGGGTAATAGCCGTCAAACTATAACAAGTATAGGAACTTGAGAGGTAGAAAGGGTTGCCAAGGAAAAGGATCGTATTAAACGACGGGTAGGAACTAGGTTACTTGTTATTGATGCGACATATACACACACGTGTCGAAAATATCTATCATTAAAACTTGTTTCCCGTAAAATAAGCAGCTGTTTTTCATCATGAAATCAATCTTTCTTTGTATTGAGAAATAACGCGACGATATTTGAAAATATTTCAATATGAATAAAAATAATGTTCCAATGCATGGTTTTTTGTTCTAGGATTTCTCAAACTGGCTTAACGTTTATTGTTATAATGTGTAGAGTTGAAATGTTAACGGGCATTACCTGCATTATCACGATCTAAGTATATACCCTGAGGTAATATTTCGGCTCCCGGCCAGATGTGCGAGTACATACCATCCAGTATCACACACACATCAACGCTGTGTGTGCTTCTGATCTATATGTCTGGAGATAATATCTCGGCTCCTAGCCAGTATCGTCCAGTATTAATACTCCCCTAAACAGTATATCGCAATCGACATCACTGCCGTCACCCGGCGATACAAACACTTCTCACAAAAACATATTCCGGTTGATAAGAGACGACACTTTATAATGAAAGAGTTTTACCTACAATTTAAACTTCAATAGTGTTGCCTGGACGCCTCTCGTATCCAGAATACATATGATCATCTCCTGCCAGGTGAGATGCAATCACGGACATAATATATATATCGTGATTCAATTGAATCAAAGGAAAAATCTTAAATTATACTTACTCCCCTGCCTGTGACAGCTGTAATAGCAACCAGAAATAACGTGGAAACAAGTAAAGCAACTTAAGAGGCAGAAAGGGCTGCCATAGAAAAGGGTGGTATTAAAAGACGGGTAGGAACTTGGTATTGATGCGAGATATATTATATAAGTGTCCAAAATATTCATCATTTGGAATTAACGCGGTGGCATTTAGAAATATTTTTAAACGAATCAATGTAACCTGCCAAACTATTTTCGTAATAATAACCTTTCAGTTCACGTTCGCCCATTTTCAATGGATTCACATTTAATTACCACAGTTAATAATAAATAGATTTAAATAAAATTTACCCGAACCTTTCTTACTACGATAATATTTTCCTTCTGTTGTTAAAGTAATTTGGATTGGGTTGGTAAAAAAATATTTAGCTTACGTAAAAGTACAATATATTTTTTCTTACGTGCTAAAACTTGTTTTTAAAATTCAAAGTGTTTGCAGAGATATTGACTGTATCACGGGGGGTATAATTTTAATATAATAATAAAATGTTTTTAATGGGGTAGTTTTGGTTATTTGGAGAGTGGCGATGAGAGGAAAATTAAGATGATGTTTGATTATCTCGGAGGCTGTAAAAAATTAAGCTCCGCGTTCGCAGGTATGAATAGACAGAATCTGTCCGTCTCTCCGCTAACTGAGAGAAAGCGGGAACATCCGCTGAACGGAATCTTGAGATGAATTAGAAGATCGCGTCTTTCTGGTGCCTTATCGGATATATGGTGTAGAAAGTTACTTCGCCATGTGGTTTCCATTTTTATTCCCCGTCATGATAATATTTTCCTAATTAAAACTAAATGAATTAAACGCCTAAAAAAATAAAGAAAACATAAATCTATTCTGAAAACGAGTAAATTGAAAGATAATTTTAAAATATTGAATGTTTTATGTACCTTTGTTTATTTAACTAGAACATGATAATAATCTTAGAACTAGTTACAAACATGAGAGAAAGAAAAATACTTACAGATCTAGGTCCTTAACTAATGCAGTTCGTAATTGTCACTCTTCACTAATATCTTAATTCTAACACAATGGTGGTTTCACTCATGTGGAGAGATGACGGATGGTGGTCCGGATGCTGTGTTCGGACGAACACATGCTGGGCGATGTCTTGGGCGGAGAACTGCCTTGGATAGAGCCTTGGGCGGCTCTCGGGATTCGGTCCCGTGGCGATGGTGATGGTGATAGCCAGCTGGAAGACTGGCCGGCCGTGGGCTGGACACACGCGCTGGCGGTGTAGAAACTGGCATTCCTTTGGAGGACGATGGATGTCCTGGATGCGGAGGAACCTTCGCGGCTAGAAGGCGGCCTCCGATGACCCTCGTGGAGTAGTCGGATTCCACGAGGTTGCTATGTAGCACTGGCTACCCTGTACACTCACTGCACTTAAACTCCCTAACTTCGACTTCCACGCTGCATCGTCTCCGCGATCGACGGTACGATCGCGTAAACTCGACTCACTTCTTCGACTGTCGACCGACTCTTGGTCGACTCTTCTTCCTGGCTCTTTTCCGACTCTTTTTGTTCCGACTGTTTGGGGTGGTTTTATAACTCTCAAATTAGGAGGTCTCTCCTTCTCTCTTTCACTTATTGCCCATTGTCTCTTTTCCACACTTATTTATAAACACCTCGTCATATTTAAAACTAAAATATTATGTTCTGCATATTGTTTATTATAAAACTAAATTATATTTAACTACGATTATATATAATATTAAATACGATTAAAACTAATTAATTAAAAATAAACATTCACTAAACGTAGAATATTAAATCATTTAACTAATTTATACCTATGAAGTTTAGAAAAGGAATCACTAATTAAAAACTTGGAAACGATTCGCCTCCTAGTGTAGTGGTCGGCGCGTTCACCTATCATACTTGAGGTCCTAGGCTCGATTCCTGGCAAGGCGGATGTAAAATACCTTCATACATATTATAAAATAATCGCTGATACGTTGCGATTGGCGCACTGGTGCCTTATGTACCGCGGACGTGGATTAGAAAATGATGGCGCAAAAGTTAATTAGAGTTTTAAGTTAATGTGTGGCTAGTTGGAATAATCGGCGCGCGTACAATTGAAGATGTATGAAATTTGAAGAAGAAAGGTTTGTCAGGAGAAAAAAATCAGAGGAATTAATTGTTCGTTTTATTTTTGTCATTTTTAAATAAGTTTTTTAAAATACAAATATTATTTTAATGGGCGTGGGTTTGCAATTTATTATTCAAAAAGGTAATGTTTTCCCCAGCGGAAAACATGGGTCAATATTTATTGTTAAAGTGATAGTTTTCAATTAGAAGGGGTTTTGGAATTCCAGGTTATTCGCCGCTTGGTCATTTGAATTTAACCCGAGGTCGTAATTGACATTAACAATGGACGAAATATTTGTGAATACCTAGTAACGGCTCTGGTAAATGGGGATTTATTTTAATGTATTTATTTGTAAAGGCGGAAATTAAAACGGGGTTCTTTTTAGAATTGGCTGGCATAAACTAAAAGGTTATATTTAAATTCATTATTGCTGAGAAACCCCAGATTATAGAACAATAAATTATATTGGAAATTTATATTTAAATTCGTATTGAAATAATTGAAAACATCGCCGCATTTTTCCCAATACAAACATGGTTAATTTATAATTTAAAACGAAAATACCTGCTTATTTTTACAGGCAAAAGATTTTAACTCCTGAATATTTTAAACAGGCATGTTTAGCTCGTATCAAAGTCTTATTCTAACATGGATTTTATTTCTAGCAAGTCACGATAAGAAAAAAGTCGTGTGTTTAGTGTAAGTAACCGTAGTACAAAAAAATATGGCAAATTAATACTGATTTTCTTACAAACAAGTGCGAAAATGGAAACATGGTTAGAAAATTAGAAAATACCACCCGTATTACGGATTCAAAAAGTAACCAATTATAAACCTACATAGGTAGGTACGTCAGTTTGTTTTTTTTTTTACTATGGCAATAATCATGTAAGCCATGATCCTTACTTTATGGTATTTAGAATATTTGCATGGGTATAATTATGGGGTGGTATTTTGGATCTTCTCTATGCCCTAGAGAGTGATTAATTTGAAGATTTTATTTTATATTTTATTTGCTTCATATATTGGCCACTCTCATGATTAAACGCCAATATTACCTCAGGTTATATACTTAGATCATATAACATGCAGGTAATGCTCGGTAACATTTCAACTCTACACTCAGTAACAATTAACATTTGACAAAGGTTTATACAACTTACAAGAGATCGTCTCTGCTTATCATCAGTTGACTCGTAAAAGGCTTATTTGTGAAACCCTTCATAGATATGATGTAAATAGTTTGTGTAATTTTCAGGATATTTATTAATAAAAATGGAAATAGCTTCAGTGATTATTAAGGCTGAACCGGGGACTGGCGATGTAGAAGGAGACATTCTCCGTACCGGGGAAGGGGCGCCACGTCCCCGTTAAGCCAGGAAGTGAAGGCTGAACCGGGGACCAGTTCTGACCCGCCTAAGATAACCAGCGATACAATTATCTTCACGGAGATGGACTTCGACTATCCCGACGTTAAACAAGAATGTTTGGATTCCTCGCGTAACAGGAAAATACCTTCAAGTAAGTGATAAGTACTTCCTTCCCCATTATCTGCTCCGAGGTTACGTCTGCGGACTGTGATGGATGATGGTACGCGGAGGACTCGCGCACAGTTGCACACACGAACTGAGTGTTGTGTTATTCATGCCATGTATCATAAATGAAATATTAATAAAACAAAATACACGAATATAGAAACCAAACGAATAGAAGTAACGTTGTCAATTGTAATAGAAAATATAAAACTTAATGAAGTTAGGGAAATGAAACATTTGGGTGAAATGATGGATTTGAAATTAACATTTCATCAAAACTCTAAAATGGAAATGAAAAAGATCGATCGAATATTTTCAATTTTGGGAAGAATTGAAAGATTTATGATTAGGACTCTTGTGAAATTATTTACAACACAATTATTGAACCACATATTAACTACTGTAGCAGCATATTATATTAATTAAATGAAAAAAATTCAAACAGTCTAACCATATTACAAAACAAAGCTCTAACATTTTAAAATCGATGATATTTGTGTAAAATATTATAAATTCTAAAAAAAACATAATTTTGGAAAATAAATGATCAAAATCGACATGAACATGATCACAATACCAGAGAAACGGTAAAAACCAAACTCCCATCTATAAAAATAGCGAAGTCGCAAAATTTCAAAATCAAAGGTGCGAGGTTCACACCCCACTCTAACTCAACTTAATTTCCATTTCCAAATAGTGAGTTATTTACGACTCGTTGAAAATGGCCTCTAGAATTGAAATGATGGGGTTTATTTAAAATTTGTTACAAAGGTTTATTTCTTAAATATATACATATATATATATACAAAAGGCAGTAAAATAATATTATGTTGTGGGAAAAAACTTCAATTTATGAATAAAAAATATTAAAATTCTAACCGAAGGTAAAGAAATATATGCTAAACAATTTATAAATGAAATATATAAAATTAATTTCAACAGAGAGGGAAAACGTTTTTTTGATGGGAATATAGAAATCCAGGCATTTACAGGGCTTATGACCTGTCGTTGGCTGGCTTAAGTGATTGGAGTGGCTGGTTTGAACATCCCCATTTCCTCAATTCTTTCATATGTTGTCTTTTGTGAAGTCTTCTTCCAAGTCGGTCCCTCAATGCTGAGGATCGTGATCACCATGAACACTTCTAATTAGTCTGTTCCACTCCAGTCTGTCCTCAGCCCGACGTACTGACTCATCAAATTTTAGTCCCGTAGCCACCTTTAGGTCAGTCCATCTATATGGGATTCTACCCCGGCTTCTCCTACCTTCAACTCGGCCAGACATTATTGCCTTTTCTAGATTGTCTGGCACGCGTCTAGCAATATGTCCAAAAAAAGACAGTATCCTTCTCAAACACACCACTGATAGACGAGTTGTAATATAGAGCTCTTCTAGTATCGATGCATTCGTCCTTCTGGCTGTCCGAGGCACTCGCATCAGCCTTCTCCAACACCACATCTCGAATGCATCGATCCTTTTCCTCTCGTAGGCACGCATTGTCCACGTTTCAGCCCCATATAGGAAAACGGAGAATACCAGGGCTTCCATAAACCGCTTTTTTGTGTTTATTGATATACCTCGATCTCGCCAAATCTTCTCCAAACGGTTCATTGCTTCTTTGGCCATTTGAATCCTGCTACCAATCTCAGGTCTGCAACTGCCGTTGTTGGAGATAAGCGAGCCGAGGTACACAAAGTCATCTATCAGTACAAGGTCTTGCATCTGTCTTGTCGTCCTAAGGAGACTGCCAGCTCTGTCTACAACCATTAGCTTTGTCTTACTTTTATTTATTTTAAGATCCAGAGCCTCACTCTCCAAGTCTATCCGTCTGAAGGCTTCTGCTAGCTCGGTTTCATCTTTGGCAATCAGTGTCGTGTCGTCTGCATGTCTCAAATTTGATATTTGTTGACCCCCCACTTTGACACCACCATTCCACCCATCCAGCGCTCTTCTCATGATATATTCACCGTAAAGGTTGAAGAATTTCGGCGACAAGATGCAACATTGACGCACACCTCTTTCTGCTTGAAATGGAGCTGACAGGTGTTTGTGAAGTAAAAGAGCTGAAACCTTTATCACGTGGGTGAGATTCATCCTGCTGAACCAAATCACCTACTAGGCAACGCCTGAAAACAATTTTCCAAAAAGAAGTATAAAAATTCGAAAATCGTTGAAATTTATAAACAATGTTATTATTAGAGCACGTATAAGAATATGTTTATGTGTGGCCTACTTCAAGATCCACATCTGCAAACAGCGGAAACTTACAGCTACTGGAATACGTAGTTACGATACATATTTCATTTCAGGCCGTAGTTCGGAGATCCCTAGTTTTAGATCATAATCGGTTATCGAGTAGTACTGAGCCATTTTCTCCCAAGCTCATTTTATTCTAGAAATACTTTAATGTTGTATAATTAACCCTTATCTGGTATCGCTACAAAAAGCAACGTAACTGGTATCGGGAGTTAAAAGAGACCCCAATGAAAATTCATGAATTAAAAAAAAGACATTTATGTTTTTTTCTAAAACTCAACTTTAGGTAGGTACTTATTCATTTTTATAAAAACTAAAAAAGAACACAACAAACCTTCATTATAACGTTCACGTATATAATTAAAATAACAAAAATCAGAAACTTCTTCTAAGACCATAGAAAACAAAAAATGACGGGCTCAAGCAAATGCTCACAGAAGGGTCACAAATTTCACATAAAAAGTCTTACAATTAAGTGATTGTCATAGCAATATGTTCTTTACATACGTAATGCTGACACTTGTCAACGTCACGGCTGGTACCATCTGCAGCCCACAAACTGTCAACATCTTCGTGTCCAGACTTGAAAACTCCAGCAAGCAACATAAGTCCCATAGACGCTTTCATTTCCGACAAACTTACATAATCAGCATGCGCTCCCTGATTTTTATGCTTCTCGGTAAATTCTGTAATCTTTTGGTTCGAGTGAAGACACACAACTTGTATAAGATCATCAGGAAACAACAATTGCCAGGACTCAATATCAGACGCATTTACTTTATGACGCGCTTGTCCTGCGAGATCAGGAAGATGTGTGATGATTTTGTGCTGTGAGTGTGAGAACACGGGACGAGTTAGGCGGGTTTTTAGACAGCTTGAATCTATTTTTACATCTATAGAAACCAGAAGTTTGTCCAGTATCCTCCTCCTCCTATTCTACTTCTTCTGCTTCTTGAACATCTCCCGAACATCTTCACTTCTTGAACTAGAAGATTCAATATCTTTGTTTATAATACTGCCTTCTGAACAGCTAGTAATGGGCTTCTGTAATCATAAAAAAGGAATAAGTTAATTAAATAAACTATGACTGAATTTTTACATGTCAACCGTGTTTAAGAAGTATTAAACCACGGATCCGGAAAAAGCGATTTCATTATTTCAAACATGTTTTCAACAAACAATCTTAAACACATAATTTCTCAAAAGGATTAGAATCAGTTTGCAGTTCAAACTCTTCCGCTAAAATGTGAACAAAACCTAGGCAATTGATTTAAAAAATTAATGATATTATGAAACTGATTTTACCGGAATTATGGTTTAAAGCATTTGACCTGACGACGGTCGATATAAGTTCTTCATAAAAACCATTTCGGGCTCAAAATGGAACAGAAAGTTGATATATTATGTTGCATAGTGTGGGTCAAGAAATAAAAGAGATTCTTCAAAAAATATTTATTATTATTCATCTTACTTAATTTGTAATACCTTCTTAACGCAAGGAACTAGTAAAAACCCCTCGTGGCTGGTAGAATTATTTATTTTCCTCAGAGTATACTCGGGCGTGGTTAATTTGAAATAATATTTTTAAAAATTTGAACATTTATCTTGTTTTTGGTTTCAGGTTTACAGGCAATCCAAAAATATTTCGCCTGCTCAGAGTGCCAATATAAATGTTCAAAGAAGAGTTTTTTGATACGGCACATGTTTTCTCACACCGGTGAGAAACGATTCTCATGCTCAGAGTGCAAATTTAAATGTTCTCAAAAAAGCGATTTAAAACAACACATGTTCACTCATACAGGCGAGAAACCATTCTCGTGCTCAGAGTGCCAATTTAAATGTTTACGAAAAAACGGTTTAAAATCACACATGATGACTCATACTGGCGAGAAACCATTCTCATGCTCAGAGTGTCAATATACATGTTCTCGTAAAGTCAGTTTAAAAAAACACATGTTTTCTCATACCGGCGAGAAATTATTCTCATGCTCGATGTGTCAATATACATGTTTCCAAAACGTCCAACTAAAATCACACACGTTGACGCACACTGGCGAAAAACCATTCTCATGCTCAGAGTGTCAATCTATGTTTTCTCACAAAGGCAATTTAAAAAAACACATGTTGACTCATACTGGCGAAAAACCATTCTCATGCTCCGAGTGCCTGTATACATCTTCTGCAAAACGCAATTTAAAACGACACGTGTTAACACATACTGGTGAGAAACCATTCTCATGCTCGATGTGTCAATATACATTTTCTCAAAAAGCCCAAATAAAATCTCACATGTTGACTCATACTGGCGAGAAACCATTCTCATGCTCAGAGTGTCAATCTATGTTTTCTCGCAAAGGCAATTTAAAAAAACACATGTTGACTCATACTGGCGAGAAACCATTCTCATGCTCCGACTGCCAGTATAAATGTTGTGCAAAACGCAATTTAAAAAAACACGTATTAAAACATACTGGTGAGAAACCATTTTCAGAGAAAAGAGAGAACATTGGTTAAGAGCGTCGATATAAATGTTGTAAAAGCCAACTACAATTACATTAGTTGAAACAAACCGGCGAGAAACCATTCTCGTGCTCAGAGTGTAAACACGTTCTTGAAAAGGAGATTTCAAACGACACATGTTCACTCATACCGGCGAGAAACCATTCTCATGCTCAAAATGTCAATATACATGTTCTAAAAAAACCGAATTAAAATGACTCATTTTTACTCATACTGGCGAAAAACCATTCTCATGCTCAAAGTGTCAATACACATTTTCTCAAATAACCCATTTAAATTCACATATGTTGACTGAAACTGGTGAGAAACCATTCTTATGCCATAGTGCCAATTAAAATGTGCTCAAAAAGGTAGTTTAAAAGTACACATGTTTACTTATAAACAAAATTTTGACTCATGTTGCTGATAGAGGAAGTGTGTGAAGCCGAATTGACTGAAATCGATTACCCCCTCTGCTCGGCAGCGGCGCGCGCACGCGTGACGGGCAGTATACCCAGTACGCTTTATAACGTGTGTAATAAAAACATTAAACATTTGGGTTGAAAAACTGCGAAATCAAAACGCACTATTTATCGTTTGGTGATGATTTTGAAGAAAGAGGCTCTGTAGCTGATATGCACAAACCCGGGCCACATTGTACAAAAAGATCAGCAAAACAATCTATCAAACTCATATCGACACCGCGCTCCAGAAATTGGACAAAAGACAAGCGAGCCACAGCAGTTATTTATAAGTGGGAGTTAGTTTATCGTTGATGTATATTTGTTCCTTAGTTTCACTGTATTCCAAGTCCTTAGCAGTTATGTATCCTTTGTTTTTTTTTGTTGCAGAGTTTTGGGCTATTATAATTTATTTTTTTTATTTAAAGAAAACAGCAAATAACAGAAAAAATATTTACCAATAAACCAAAATTATAGGCAAATTGTAGTTTTCTTTACATTACTATATACAATGTCAAAAAAAGAAGAAGAAGAAAAGCGTTCTTTTTATAAGCCACACCGCATCATTCATTCCACACGTAAAAAATAAATAAATTATTACAATTATAATTAAATAAAAAAAAACTCATAGAAAAGGTTTTTTTGTTTACTCGGACTTAAAAATCCTTTCGCCGGCGGATCCATACGGAGGAACCCCAGATCAGCCCTCCCGTCTGTCTTCTTTGAAACAAGAGAAAATAATTACAATATTAAAGTGTACAAAAAAATTGAATATTTGGTGCAGTTAGATTAAGTTTTAATGATTATTTTAATTCGGGGTCCATTTTCTTAAAATTTATTTAAAGTGAGGAAATATATATCGAGAGGACCACACAGAGCGGTGCTGGGTATGTGCCTGGGGGCGCCGAGGTGGATTTTGAAGGCAGGCCGAGCGGCCGAAGGAGCCGGCTCACGGCTTGATGGTTTGAAGACACAGTCAAGCCCGGAGCGGCGCAAGAACGGGTGTCCTTTAAGCGGTGTCGGTCATCGTCGTGCTCGGTGAGCGGAGCCGGCGGCCCAGAGGCGGGATGGCGTGCCTCGTGGAAGGTTAGCCGCGGGGGCCTGTACCAGGTCGCCCTGAGATCGAGTATTAAAAATTAGAATTTAGTTACGCAAGTTGTTTCTCAACTTGAAGCAGAAATTACTCGCCCGAGTTCAAATGTAAAGGGTCGACAGTAACTGTTGGTGCCGGCTTTTCCTGTTTTTAGAATGACTAGGATTTTATAAAACACAATTAAGGTTGCGGTTTGCACGTGCGTACTTTGAGATGACAGTCGGCGTCTGTTTTGTTCCCGGAGTTTGTTTGGAAAGTGGGCGTTTGGATTATGTGACCGGCTATTTATAGCTTCAGGAGTTCCTTTGTTACTCCTTCCACTTTTTAAGTTGAGAAGTCCTGTGATCCATTACTTTCTTTGTTTGCTTTTAAGACAAAGTAGCGGTGAAAGTAGTCGACTACATTCAATTACTAAATTCGGTCGAATGAAAGCCTGAATGCAGTATGAATACACTCGAATGCAAATAGACCAATAGGCGTGCGTAAAATTCATTCAACTACAAACAACCAATGGGCGAGCTTTACGCCGACTACTTTCATTCGACTACTAATTCGGAATGACTTAATGGGCGCTGGGATCTAGCGGACGTGTGTGATGGTTGAAATAAAATGCTTTTGTTTTTTGTAGTTATGTCGGCACAGGTAAAATAAAAATGTATATTATATAATAAAATTCATCATTCAACAATAAAATAAAGTGAAGTTTGTTTATGGGTCTGCTGCTAGCCTATTTGTGTACTTAATAATAATAAAATCAAATCCACCCGATCTGAAATATTAACACAATAACAGCTAATTGCAATTTTACATGCGAATCCGTAATACGGGTGGTATTTTCTAATTTTCTAACCATGTTTCCATTTTCGCACTTGTTTGTAAGAAAATCAGTATTAATTTGCTATATTTTTTTGTACTACGGTTACTTACACTAAACACACGACTTTTTTCTTATCGTGACTTGCTAGAAATAAAATCCATGTTAGAATAAGACTTTGATACGAGCTAAACATGCCTGTTTAAAATATTCAGGAGTTAAAATCTTTTGCCTGTAAAAATAAGCAGGTATTTTCGTTTTAAATTATAAATTAACCATGTTTGTATTGGGAAAAATGCGGCGATGTTTTCAATTATTTCAATACGAATTTAAATATAAATTTCCAATATAATTTATTGTTCTATAATCTGGGGTTTCTCAGCAATAATGAATTTAAATATAACCTTTTAGTTTATGCCAGCCAATTCTAAAAAGAACCCCGTTTTAATTTCCGCCTTTACAAATAAATACATTAAAATAAATCCCCATTTACCAGAGCCGTTACTAGGTATTCACAAATATTTCGTCCATTGTTAATGTCAATTACGACCTCGGGTTAAATTCAAATGACCAAGCGGCGAATAACCTGGAATTCCAAAACCCCTTTTAATTGAAAACAATCACTTTAACAATAAATATTGACCCATGTTTTCCGCTGGGGAAAACATTACCTTTTTGAATAATAAATTGCAAACCCACGCCCATTAAAATAATATTTGTATTTTAAAAAACTTATTTAAAAATGACAAAAATAAAACGAACAATTAATTCCTCTGAGATACATACAAACCTTTCTTTTTAAAATTTCATACATCTTCAATTGTACGCGCGCCGATTATTCCAACTAGCCACATATTAACTTAAAACTCTAATTAACTTTTGCGCCATCATTTTCTAATCCACGTCCGTGGTACATAAGGCACCAGTGCGCCAATCGCAACGTATCGGCGATTATTTTATAATATGTATGAAGGTATTTTACATCCGCCTTGCCAGGAATCGAGCCTAGGACCTCAAGTATGATAGGTGAACGCGCCGACCACTACACTAGGAGGCGAATCATTTCCAAGTTTTTAATTAGTGATTCCTTTTCTAAACTTCATAGGTATAAATTAGTTAAATGATTTAATATTCTACGTTTAGTGTATGTTTATTTTTAATAATTTAGTTTTAATCGTATTTAATATTATGTAGTTAAATATAATTTAGTTTTATAAGAAACAATATGCGGAACATAATATTTTAGTTTTAAATATGACGAGAGGTTTATAAATAAGTGTGGAAAAGAGACAATGGGCAATAAGTGAAAGAGAGAAGGAGAGACCTCCTAATTTGAGAGTTATAAAACCACCCCAAACAGTCGGAACAAAAAGAGTCGGAAAAGAGCCAGGAAGAAGAGTCGACCAAGAGTCGGTCGACAGTCGAAGAAGTGAGTCGAGTTTACGCGATCGTACCGTCGATCGCGGAGACGATGCAGCGTGGAAGTCGAATTTAGGGAGTTTAAGTGCAGTGAGTGTACACGGTAGCCAGTGCTACATAGCAACCTCGTGGAATCCGACTACTCCACGAGGGTCATCGGAGGCCGCCTTCTAGCCGCGAAGGTTCCTCCACATCCAGGACATCCATCGTCCTCCAAAGAAATGCCAGTTTCTACACCGCCAGCGCGTGTGTCCAGCCCACGGCCGGCCAGTCTTCCAGCTGGCTGTCGCCATCACCATCGCCACGGGACCGAATCCCGAGAGCCGCCCAAGGCTCTATCCAAGGCAGTTCTTCGCCCAAGACATCGCCCAGCATGTGTTCGTCCGAACACAGCATCCGGACCACCATCCGTCATCTCTCCACATAAGTGAAACCACCATTGTGTTAGAATTAAGATATTAGTGAAGAGTGACAATTAGGAACTGCATTAGTTAAGGACCTAGATCTGTAAGTATTTTTCTTTCTCTCATGTTTGTAACTAGTTCTAAGATTATTATCATGTTCTAGTTAAATAAACAAAGGTACATAAAACATTCAAGCTTTTAAAATGTTCTTCCAATTTACTCGTTTTCAGAATAGATTTAAGTTTTTTTTATTTTCAATTGGGCTTTAAATTCATTTAGTTGAAATCTTAATTGCGTTATCACGACGGGGAATAAAAATGGGAAACACTTAGCAAAGTAACTTACTATTCCACATATTCGATAAGGTACCAGGAAGACGCGATCTTCTAATTCATCTCAAGATTCCGTTCAGCGGATGTTCCCGCTTTCTCTCAGTTAGCGGAGAGACGGACAGATTCTGTCTATTCATACCTGCGAACGCGGAGCTTAATTTTTTACAGCCTCCGAGGTAATCAAACATCATCTTAATTTTTCTCTCATCGCCACTCTCCAAATAACCAAAACTACCCCATTAAAAACATTTTATTATTATATTAAAATTATACCCCCCGTGATACAGTCAATATCTCTGCAAACACTTTGAATTTTAAAAACAAGTTTTAGCACGTAAGAAAAAATATATTGTACTTTTACGTAAGCTAAATATTTTTTTACCAACCCAATCCAAATTACTTTAACAACAGAAGGAAAATATTATCGTAGTAAGAAAGGTTCGGGTAAATTTTATTTAAATCTATTTATTATTAACTGTGGTAATTAAATGTGAATCCATTGAAAATGGGCGAACGTGAACTGAAAGGTTATTATTACGAAAATAGTTTGGCAGGTTACATTGATTCGTTTAAAAATATTTCCAAATGCCACCGCGTTAATTCCAAATGATGAATATTTTGGACACTTATATAATATATCTCGCATCAATACCAAGTTCCTACCCGTCTTTTAATACCACCCTTTTCTATGGCAGCCCTTTCTGCCTCTTAAGTTGCTTTACTTGTTTCCACGTTATTTCTGGTTGCTATTACAGCTGTCACAGGCAGGGGAGTAAGTATAATTTAAGATTTTTCCTTTGATTCAATTGTATCACGATATATATATTATGTCCGTGATTGCATCTCACCTGGCAGGAGATGATCATATGTATTCTGGATACGAGAGGCGTCCAGGCAACACTATTGAAGTTTAAATTGTAGGTAAAACTCTTTCATTATAAAGTGTCGTCTCTTATCAACCGGAATATGTTTTTGTGAGAAGTGTTTGTATCGCCGGGTGACGGCAGTGATGTCGATTGCGATATACTGTTTAGGGGAGTATTAATACTGGACGATACTGGCTAGGAGCCGAGATATTATCTCCAGACATATAGATCAGAAGCACACACAGCGTTGATGTGTGTGTGATACTGGATGGTATGTACTCGCACATCTGGCCGGGAGCCGAAATATTACCTCAGGGTATATACTTAGATCGTGACAATGCAGGTAATGCCCGTTAACATTTCAACTCTACACATTATAACAATAAACGTTAAGCCAGTTTGAGAAATCCTAGAACAAAAAACCATGCATTGGAACATTATTTTTATTCATATTGAAATATTTTCAAATATCGTCGCGTTATTTCTCAAAACAAAGAAAGATTGATTTCATGATGAAAAACAGCTGCTTATTTTACGGGAAACAAGTTTTAATAATAGATATTTTCGACACGTGTGTATATGTCGCATCAATAACAAGTTACCTAGTTCCTACCCGTCGTTTAATACGATCCTTTTCCTTGGCAACCCTTTCTACCTCTCAAGTTCCTATACTTGTTATAGTTTGACGTTATGCGATTGCTATTACGGCTGTCACAGCCCCTGGCTATTACCCTGAGTAGTGAGTAGGTATAATTTGTGATTGTTCCTTTGTTTTACTTGGATCAGGATATATGTCTTTAGTATGTGATTGTATGGGGTGGTATTTTGGATCTTCTCTATGCCCTAGAGAGTGATTAATTTGAAGATTTAATTTTATATTTTATTTGCTTCATATAATGGCCACTCTCATGATCAAACGTCAAACAAATACAAACACGTGCAACTATATATGTTTTTTTTTATTTAGACCATTATTGCGACTATCAGCATTACCAAAAACAAGAACAAGAAGCAGTTTTATACACCACTTGACGTTAAATCATCAGTGTGACCATTATATAAAGCAAAAAAAACTTCAAATTTCTCAGTCTCTACGGGGTTGAGAAGATCCAGAATACCACCCCTGGTGAGAATTGATCATATGTATTCTGGATATGTGAGGGAACCAGGCATCATTAAAGATTAACATTTTACAACAGAGATGAAGAACATTCAAGAGAAGGTAATATAGAAGTCTAGGCATCTGTAGATACAGGGCTTATGACCTGTCAATGGCTGGTTTAAGTGGCCACTTTATTTTTTTATTTTTTTATTTTATTTATTTATTCACACTCTTTATCAAAATACAATTCCATATTCACTTTGCGTTTATATTTACGTGCATATTTACTTTACATTACCTATTACCTTCTCTTGAATGTTCTTCATCTCTGTTGTAAAATGTTAATATAAACAGCTCCCCAGGGAGTTGAATCCAGTCCTTGTCTACAAAAATTTGGACAAACTCAAAATATTGATCATAATAGATGTTTAAATGGTAGGTTTATCTATTTTATTATGTATTGCCGTCTCTTATTCAAAAAATGTTTGTGTGAGAAGTATTTTTTATCGCCCGTTGCCAGCGGTGATCTCAATTGATATATGCTGCTTAGGGAAGTATTAATACTGGATGATACCATATATCATGACAATATAGGTAATGTTTGGTAACATTTCAACTCTACATTTACATGAAACACAGGTTTACAAGATATAGTGAATGACTGGCAAATTACAAGATTTAGTGAATGACTGGCATAACGGGTACGGGAGATCATCTCTGCTTATCAGCACTTGCCTCTTAAAAGGCTGTAACTCTTACTAGATATAATGTTAATTATTTGTGCAATTTTCAGGATATTAACTATTAAAAATGGAAATCGCTTCAGTGAATATTAAGGTTGAGCCGGGGACTGGCGATGTAGAAGAGGACATTCTCCGTACCGGGGAAGGGGCGCCACGTCCCTGTATAAGCCAGGAGCTGAAGGCTGAACCGGTGACCAGCTCTGACCTGCCTAGGATAACCAGTGATATACTTATCTTCACGGAGATGGATTTCGACTACCCCGACATTAAACAAGAGTGTTTAGATTCCTCTCGTAACAGGGAAATACCTTCAAGTAAGTGATACTTCCTTTCACATTATCTGCTCCGAGGTTACGTCTGCGGACTGTGATGGATGATGGTACGCGGAGGACTCGCGCACAGTTGCACACACGAACTGAGTGTTGTGTTATTCATGCCATGTATCATAAATAAATTATAAATAAAACAAAAGACATAAATATAGATAACAAACGAATAGAAGTAACGTTTTTATTGCAATAAAAAATGATTAACTGAATAAAGTTAAAACAAGTCGTGGAAAATATTCTCTAAAATTGTAGTAATTGGGTTCAGTTAAAATTATATAATATAATAAAGATTTATTTAAAAATATAGATATATATGTATACAAATGGCCGTAAAACAATATTATGATGTGGGAAAAAACATTAATTTATGAATAAAAAAATATCCAAAATTCAAACTGAAGGTAAAGAAATATGTGCTTAACAACTTATAAATGAAATATATAAACATTGTTATTATTAGAGCACGTATAAGAATATGTTTATGTGTGGCCTACTTCAAGATCCACATCTGCAAACAGCGGAAACTTACAGCTACTGGAATACGTAGTTACGATACATATTTCATTTCGGGCCGTAGTTCGGAGATCCCTGGTTTAGATCATAATCGGTTATCGGGCAGTACTGAGCCATTTTCTCCGAAGCTCATTTTATTCTAGAAATACTTCAACTTTTTTATTGAAAACTTCTGTCATCATAAAAAAGAAATAAGTAAATTAAAACTAAGCTGGTATCGCCACAAAAAACAACGTAACTGGTATCGAGGGTCGAAAATGACCCCAATAAAAATTCATGAATTGATAAAAGACATTTATGTTTTTTTTAAATTTTTGTTTTATTTAAGAAAAAAGAGTTTATAATTTGAACTTTTTTATAGTTTTTGGCGCATTTTAATCAGAGATCACATGTCTTATTATCAAATAAGCTAACATCCTTTTTCACACATTTATTTTCCAAGACGCAACTTTAGGTACTCTTATTTTTATGAAAACTAAAAAATAACATAACAAACCTCCTTTTTAACGTTTACGTATATAATTAACATTACACAAATCAGGAACTTCTTCTAAGATCATAGAAAACAAAAAAATGACTGGCTAAAGCAAATGCTCTAACAATAAAGTGATTGACATAGCAATATGTTCTTTTAGTAGCCCACAAACTGTCCAACATCTTCGTGTTCAGACTTAAAAACTCCAGCAAGCAACATAAGTCCCATAGACGCTTTCATTTCCGACAAACTTACATAATCAGCATGCGCTCCCTGATTTTTATACTTCTCGGTAAATTCTGTAATTTTTTGGTTCGTGTGAAGACACACAACTCGTATAAGATCGTCAGGAAACACCTATTGCCAGGACACAATTTCAGACATATTTATTTTATGACGCGCTTTTCCTGCGAGGCCAGGAAGATGTGTGATGATATTGTGCTGTCTAACGCGGGACGAGCTAGGCGGGTTTTAAGACAGCTTGAATCTATTTTTACCTCTATAGAAATCAGAAGTTTGTCCAGTTTCCTCCTCCTCTTCTTGAACATCTCCCGAAACATCTCACTGCTTGAACTAGAAGATTCAATATCTCCTTTTATAGCACTGCCTTCTAAACTGCTAAGTACCTCCGCTTCCTCACAATCACTGATGTTTTCATAATCACAGGCAGTTGTTGCATCATGATGATCGAACTCAGAGCCAGACTCTTGATCTTCTTCTTCCAAAAGTTGTTCAATTTGATCATCCCTCAGTAACCCCGCCATAGCGACGATTAGTTACTAAAAAACAATTAAATATTACGATTTTACTCTTACTTTAATCAATCGAATTAGTCAATTTTGACCCCAAATCATACATTCCTCCGTTTCTAGTAACAATAGGGTGACGCACGTCCGTCGCCCGTAGCGCGCCCTGACGTTATGAGATTACCTAGATGCGCAAGAGTGTAGGCGCTTAGACCGCTAAGATACCAAAGGTTCTGGGTTCGGGCTTCTGTAATAATAAAAATAAGGAATAAGTAAATTGAATAAATTATGACTGAATTTTACTATATCAACCGTGTTTAAGAAGTATTAATCCATGAATCTGGAAGAAGCGATTTCATTATTTCATAACATGTTTTTAACCAACAATCTAATCACATTTTTTCTCAAAAGGATTAAAATCAGTAGAAGTTTGCAGTTCAAATACTTCTGCCAAAATGTGAATAAAACCTAAGGAATTTATTATAAACATAATTAAAATTCTGAAACCGATTTTACCGGAATTGTAGTTTAAAGCATTTGACCTGACCACTGTCTATATAAGTTCTTCATAAAAACCATTTCGGGCACAAAATGGAACTAAAGGTTGATTTATTATGTTGCACAGTGTGGGTCAAGAAATAAAAGAAATTCTTAAAAAAATATTCCTTTTTATTCATCTTACTTAATTAGTAATTCCTTCTTAACGCAAGAAACTAGAGAACAGCTCTCGTGGTTCGTAGAATTATTTATTTTCCTCAGAGTATACTCGGGCGTGGTCAATTAAAAATAATATTCAAAGAGATTTCATACATTCATCTTGTTTTTGTTTCAGGTTTACAGGCAACCCAAAAATATATCGCCTGCTCAGAGTGCCAATTTAAATGTTCAAAGAAGAGTATTTTGCTACTGCACATGTTTTCTCACACCGGTGAGAAACCATTCTCATGCTCAGAGTGTCAATATACATGTTCTCAAAAAGGCGATTTAAAACGACACATGTTCTCTCATTCTGGTGAGAAACCATTCTCATGCACAGAGTGTCAATATACATGTTCTCGAAAAGGAAATTTAAAACAACACATGTTTACTCATTCTGGCGAGAAACCATTCTCATGCTTAGAATGCCAATTTGAATGTTTTCAAAAAAGAGATTTAAAACGACACATGTTGACTCATACTGGCGAGAAACCATTCTCATGCTCAGAGTGTCTATATACATGTTCTCAAAAACCCCATTTAAAATTACACATGTTGACTCATACTGGCGAGAAACCATTCTCATGCACAGAGTGTCAATATACATGTTCTCGAAAAGGAAATTTAAAACAACACATGTTTACTCATTCTGGCGAGAAACCATTCTCATGCTTAGAATGCCAATTTAAATGTTCTCTAAAAGGAGATTTAAAACGACACAAATTAACTCATTCTGGTGAGAAGCCATTCTCATGCTTAGAGTGCCAATTTAAATGTTTTCAAAAAAGAGATTTAAAACGACACATGTTGATGCATACTGGCGAGAAACCATTTTCATGCTCAAAGTGTCAATATACATGTTCTCGAAAAGGTGATTTAAAATCTCACATGTTCACTCATACTGGGGAGAAACCATTCTCATGCTCAGAGTGTCTATATACATGTTCTCGAAAACCCCATTTAAAATTACACGTGTTGACTCACACTGGCGAGAAACCATTCTCATGCACAGAGTGTCAATATACATGTTCTCGAAAAGGAAATTTAAAACAACACATGTTTACTCATTCTGGCGAGAAACCATTCTCATGCTTAGAATGCCAATTTAAATGTTCTCTAAAAGGAGTATTAAAACGACACAAATTAACTCATTCTGGTGAGAAGCCATTCTCATGCTTAGAGTGCCAATTTAAATGTTTTCAAAAAAGAGATTTAAAACGACACATGTTGACTCATACTGGCGAGAAATCATTCTCATGCTCAGAGTGTCAATATGCATGTTCTCGTAAAAGCCAATTAAAATCACATGAGTTTACACACGCTGGTGATAAACCATTCTCATGCACAGAGTGCCAATATACATGTGTTTATAAAAACCAATTAAAATTACATAAGTTGACACATACCAGCGAGAAACCATTCTCATGCTTAGAATGCCAATTTAAATGTTCTCTAAAAGGAGATTTAAAACGACACAAATTAACTCATTCTGGTGAGAAGCCATTCTCATGCACAGAATGCCAATTCAAATGTTCTCTAAAAGGAGGTTTAAAACGACACAAGTTAACTCATTCTGGTGAGAAGCCATTCTCATGCTCAGAGTGCCAATTTAAATGTTCTCAAAAAATACATTTAAAGCGACACATGTTTACTCATTTTGGCAGAAACTATTCTCATGCTCGGTGTGCCAATTAAAATGTGCTCAAAAAGCATTTAAAAGTACACATGTCGACTCATAAAGCACAAGTGCAAGGCATACGCCCTTGTTTCAAATTAAGAAATATACAACAAATGCTGCGAGAAAATCACCAATCGACCGAGCAGTTACTTTCCATACTGGTAAATGAGCAACGATTAGATCTCGATACAAATTAACGACTCGGTATGGCAGTACAAAAAGAACTTATAGGTAGTTTTGTAAAAGTTATTTATATTTTAATTTAAATACATATTTTTTATAGTGAACTTTTTTTATTTATTAATTCTAACAAATAACTTACATTATTGATGTTCTAAAAGAATCATCCTAAATATTTTTTTTATATTTTTAAAATAAAAACCTTAATTAGCATAAATAAACAATTAACAATACATTATTGTTATCAAAAACATTTTTCACTTTGTGGTATGACATTTTACACTTATTTGTTTATAAATTTGTATAAACCACTTAATTTTTTTAATTACACTTCGACCGGTTTCGAGGTTACTACCTCGTCGTCGGGGATTTAACTAACTTATAATTACACGCGTTGCTATTTATATAATAAAATATTGTACGAAAGAGACAGAAAATTTAAAGAAAGAGAGAGAAAGAAGATAAAATTAATCATAACGGGAATAGTTTTAAAAGAGGACTCGAAGTTAAATTTAATTTATTATTTATTATTTGAAGTTTTTGATTAATGGCTTTACTAATTTCTAATCGTTCTAAATTATCTAAACGAAAACCATTTTTATTGACATGCAAAATGTCTACACACGTTTCTTGATTAAATTCATGGTTTTCGGATATAAGATGATTTGCCAATTCTGAAAAAATATTATTACTCAGACATCTTATATGTTCTTTGATTCTAACTTTAAATTTACGTGAAGTTTTTCCAATATGGAAATTTGGGCAATTTTAACAATTTAATTTATAAATTCCCGAATGATTTAATTTATCATCCTTATCTTTACAATTTGTTAATATTTTACCTATGTTTTTATTAGTATAAAAAGCTGGCCTAATACTGTTAGGTGAAATTTGCGCTATATTATTAGAAAATGAATTAATGTACAAAATTCTACGCCAGTTCTCATTTTTATTGGAAATATTTTGGGAACTGTATAACTATTTTTTCCTATAGTTTAATGTAAGTTTTTATTCAAAATATTTTCAATAAAATTTAGTTCATAGCCATTATTGAAAGCAATACTCTTTATAGTATTTAATTCTAAGTCAAAATTATTTTTATTTAGTTGTATTGAAGTAAGCCGATGTATCAAAGAATGGAAAGCAGAGTGTTTATGCAAAAAAGGATGATTAGAAGATTTATGGATTGTATATAAATTTATAAACAAATGAGTGTAAAATTAACAATACATTCAGTAAAAAAATGGGACACGTAAGGTTGAACTTGCCAAAAAAGAGTCTGGCTCTTATGTTTGGCAAGTTTACAAAATAACATAAAAAGAAACAATAAATGCAAAACAAAATAATAATAAAATCAATAAAATATTAAACAATTTTTAAATTATACAAACATACATTTATTTTTAAATAAATTAAGACTCATTCTTTCTGGTTACGATACAATCCCACTTGCTTTTTAATGATGCTCACACTTACACACACCTGAATACTTATTACCCCACAAATACACAAACACACCTCTACACTCACTCTTATACAAATAAACACACTTTTGTTGTACCACAATTTAATATCTAGGTATGATTTTATTTGGAAACTTCGCGGGTCTGTCTTTAAACTGTATATTTTGTATGTTTTTATATCATTGTCGACTTCAGTAAAATAAATAATACATGTAATCATTTATGTATGTGTGTATATGAGTACTTACATACATGTATTTTTTTCGTTTTTTATTACTTTTTTGAATTTTAAAAATATTGTTAAATTTGGATTTTAGGCTGCGGCGTTCGACACCGCGCTCAAGAAATTGGACAGAAGACAAGCGAGCCAGAGCAGTCGTTTGTTAGCGGGAGTTAGTTTATCATTTATGTATATTGGTTGCTTAGTTTCACTGTATTCCAAGTCCTTAGCAGTTATGTTTCCTTTGTTTTTTTGTTGAAGAGTTTTGAGCTATTTTTATTTATTTGAAGAAAACGGCAAATAACAAAAAAATAAATATTTACCAATAAACCCAAAATTATAGGCCAATTATAGTTTTCTATGCATTACTAAATACTGTAACGTATAGAAAAAAGAAGTTGCAGTCTCTCTCTCAGAGTTGGACCACGGAATAGCAGAGCAATACTAGTAGAACATGAGACCTTCTCAGGTAGTGGATTCTTTTACTTTGTAGTGGACGGCTTCCTCGCCTGGGTTCCTCGATGGTGTAGGGGGACTATCTATTTTAATAATAACAGTTTGCTTTACATTTACAATGTATTTCAATAAAGGGCATTGACAGGCATACAAGGCGGAACAGTAATAGGGGCAAACAATGGATTAGTGGAATTTTACGTTGATGGCTCTTGGCCCAAACATTACAGGTTATGGTACCAGCTAATAGATTTAACCAGCTGGGGCTGTGATTACCAGTAAATGACTCTACACGAAGCGTAATGCATATGGAAAGGAATATGGAGCTTATCTGATACGACGGACGGTGGTGTGGGGGAACATCGTGGGGCCGCCTGCTACACGCGGGCGGAGCGCAGGTCGCTGGCCGCATCACCGGGGCTGGTGTAGGGGCCGTGTAGGAGCCGCCGATGACTGGACGCTCTCGGGGTCCAGCTGCGAGCTGCTTGAGGCAGGGAAGCGTGTGCGGTCAACCGACCGCACGCCAACGGTATTTTCGAACCGTCGCCAACGCGTGCGGGCCGTCGAATCGCCACCAGTGTGCGGGACATCCAACCGCGCACGGGATTATTCTACCGTGGAGCGAGGTCCTACAACCGTGGCGTGTGGGGGTCGTTCCAGCGCCCTGAATCTAAAGTTGACAAGAACTATTGATTACTGGCCGGATGGTTGTACGGAACAAAACTGTAGCGGGTATTAATTCGACCATTTTTCAGTTCGGGGAACAACACGCTCACGCCTCGAAGTTAGTTCCCGACCCAGGAGCAGGGTTGCCAGACTGGATCAAGCGAAAATAGGTAAATTCAAAAAAAAATATCGTTAGATTCGGGTTCCAAGGAGGGGGGAGGGGGGCAAAAATAAATTTGACAGTTGTTCAAAATTGAAGCGCCATTTCGCCTAAGGCCGTTGTTTTAAATAGTCGAAAACGCTTGATAAATGAACAATTGAAAACCAAAAGGACTGCAATATGTGAATCACCAAAATATATTGATTCCGGCTCGCAAAACTGGCCCAGAATTCAGGTAAATCTTGTTTTGTTACTTTGAGGTTATGTTGATATTTTAATTTCTATTTCAACAATACTGTATTTTATATAACCATACAAACTCTTCAACAGTTTAAGGCATAAATATTTTGATATAAGTGTATGTAGCGAAATAAATAAATTAAATCACACTAAGTTACCTATGTATTTATCTTTTTATGCATAAAGATACATCAGTTGAATGTATTTTCATCAAATATATTTGATGATGTATATTCATACCCGTTCTGTAGAAATTCAAGTATTGTAAGCCTGTCAATGACTCAAGGAAAGAGGATGGGATCACATTTCACGTGTAATAAGCGAATGCATGTGTAAGAAGCAAATGCATTACTTAAAAATTGAATTATTTGCCATCTGTCAGATTGTCGAAGAAAACAAAATGGACGTTTCGTGAGGGTTCCCAAAGCAGTATTTTTTTACCCTACTTTGTTAATTTAATGAGAGAACTAATAAAAATTGGACCTCGGATTAAACAACGCCGTGGTGGACATTTGACCGACATTGTCTTTAAAACGTCGAATATTATTTAACATGATATAAAAATATCAGTTTTACGTAAAATAAAATTTGTTTTATATTTTAAGTTCAAAGTTCATTAATTAAATGACTCTTATTTTATTTATTTACACCTTTCATCTTTCACCGTTCACTTTGCCCGGCTAACAAGGATACATACCCCGCTCCAAGCTAGGCAATTACATTATAATATATGATAATAGTTAACAAATTAATAGAGAGCACAGACTAATCAAATATATTATAAAATGACCCTTTACTTATCTACTCCGTTGCGTCAATCAATGTTTCCGCGTGCGCAATAAAATTTTAGAGAATTTTACAAATTGCTTTCTTTTCACCTAACATTTGTGTTATGATAATATTTTTTCTCATCTTGCAACATTTTGCGGCGACTTCGCGAATGCGCGTGACGAAAGTAGGGCAGAGTAGGTTCAAATATGAGCTTACGCTCCTTCTGGGGTGGTATTCTGAACCACTCTCGTGGGCCTCTCTACCTCGTTAAAATCATTTTGGTATCCTGAACGAATCTCGTAATAGGTATCGTTAAAACCACGCATGCGCACAGCACACAAATAAACTAACCTTGTAAATCTGGCAAACGTCAAACATGCGACCCGCGAGATGTTTCGTTTTTAAAAATGTATGTTTATTTTTTATTGTGAGCTACTAAATTGGCAATTAAATATATTGCGTCATCTGTAAAAACTCAAAAGACGCCATTATACAAATTACGACAAATCCATTTGTGCTCATAAATTGGAGGTTCGTAAGTTTTTTTTAATTTGTCGGGACATTTTTAGTCTTTGTCGAAAATAACGGAGTTAATACAGGTAAGTATTACATTTAATCAATTTAAACACGTAATATACTGTCAAAATATTAGTCAGATCGATTTGAGGTCTTTTTTCCTCGATGCAGATCTGGCACAGTTCGAGTATGTCAGTCGGTGTTGATTATATTTTAACACTAAATTCGTTTCTAATTTATATTAATTATTAATTTATATATACATACATTATCAAAGGGAACTCGGGATACACATTTAATGAATCTTAATCATGCTATAAAGGTTCCTAAAGATTGCCATATTGAAGCTAATTGAATGACAAGACGATGCATTGATTGATTATTTAGTATTCCCAAAGGCATACGGGGGGCCGTCGCCTTTTGTACTTTCTACTTTTGCGTAATTCACTATTTCAGACATTTAAATAAATTATGTTTTTTACAGATTTTTATCAATAATGCAAACATTCTTCGCTTCCATGCAGGTGCTCCCTCGGTTAACTAGTGATAACTATGTTAAGATAATATGTTATGAGGAAAATAATGAATCAGGTCATTAAGGAAACTGACAGGGAAGGTGTGCCTACATTAAGACAATTTCAGTAGAATTATAATATATGGAACGCAATAAGCAATATTGGATACTTGTGGGCTGAAATAAAAAAGTAAAAAATGAAAGGTTCCTGTAAACAATTGTGCCCGCAAATGATGAATTTTGAAGAAACTCTGGAAACTATCACAGATGATATAGTATAGGACTTCAACAATGAAGATGTTAACGAGTTAATTGAATATCACTCAGAACCTCTGTCAAATGACTGCTTAATTGCAACAACTGGTAAATGAAATACACAGTTAATGTAAGGAAAAAGCTGATAAAATTGTCTTTGACACTAAAAAATATGAATGAAGCCTTATCTATTTTGAAAATTAAATACAGCATGTTATTATATAGAACTCTTTATCAAGAAAACAAAAAATATGGAAGTATTTAATTAACTCTTGAAAAATTTATAAAGAATCACCTGAAAGCACTTAAACACCTCATTAACTTAATTAAAAAATACATATTTTTTACATCCCTCGACTTTCGAACATTCAACATTCGCACACATTTTCAAGAACCAATTATGTGCGAAAGTCTACTGTATTTCAATGCTTGGGACAAGATGTCGCTCTAATGGTTAGTAATACTGTAATTATATGTCTGTATACTGATAACATAATGAATCATTACATGCAAGAACATTTTTTGCTCAAATTATAATTGAAGCTGTAAGGTTTAAATATCAAATCAAAATGCATATAAATTTAAAATCCTTATTTCAGATTTGCTGTCACAATCTCTGAATGTGTAAGTACAAAATGAACCAGTGCAAGATCTGTTTGTTTGATCCCATATCGTTGAAATATACTTATTCTTCTGACATTCTCAATTATTAAAAGGTGTCAAACCAAAAAATAAAGTCACTAATTATTTTTATTAAGGTTGTGTAAGGTATCTCATCATTTCCCTATCCGCACCATGTGGTGCATAGGGCACTGCATTGGCACATCAAATGCAGCATATTTCATCATCGGTTACATGAAGGTGAGGTGATCAATCTTACACTTCAGGTGCTATTCCAGGGACTGAAACATTAGAGTGAACGTTAAGAATAAATATTTTCTGTTGATCCTGCCAGGCATCGAACTTGGGACCTCAAGCACGGTCGGCAAAGGCTCCGACTACTACCCTACGAGGCAGACATATCTCTACCCAATTTCCTTTTCCAGAATTTATATAAGAGTTGCCGTAAAGCCGAAAACGCTCGTCCAGGGTTCTGCTTTCATTTTTCAAGCAGAACTGTTTCCTTTGTCAGCTTGGACACGGACAAAGGGTATGCAATATTATGTTTCCTAGAATTTGAGTTCATTGTTGGTTGCCATAAAGGAATAATAGAGCATAATATATTTAATCAATTTATTCTAAATTTGTTGCAACAGAGAGGGAAAACATTTTTGAGAAGAAATATGGAAGTATGGGCATTTACAGGGCTTATGACCAAATTGAATTTTATTAAATTATTTCTCCCTAGGGAGGAAATCCAGCCAGTCCGCAAGTATTTGGACGATGAGTACGTCAACGTATGAACAATACAATAAATTGGTATAATATCAAAATTTGTTATGTTTAGAAATTTTTCATGAATTAAATGTGAACACATCATGCACAAATAATTAATAAAGTAAAAAAAAAACTTTTTTTTAATCGACTAAATTTAATTTTTGTAACTTTTTATAATTTTTATGTGTATTTTACATTTTTTTTGGACTTTAATATTGTTATTTTAATTTCACTAGATTTTTTCCCCTATGCTTATTATTATGGCATAACACGGCAACAGCCTAAAAAAAATCAGTACATTAATATGTAAACTGTGAATCAATTGAGTTAAATTGGGTTGTGGTCTTATGACTATCGTCATGGACTCACGGTTCAAAGGTCCGTGGTTAGAATCCCATTCCATCCCAACTTGATTCCTATTTTCTAATAGAGAGTTATTTACAACTCGTCGAAAATGGCCCTCAAAATTAAATGTTTAAGTAAATCATAAGAACACAAATCTCTTTTAAAAAAATATATAATGAATTTTTATACCGTAGAATAAATAAATGTAGGTAATCATCATCATCATTTCAATTCCGCACCTAATTGCATAGGGCACTGCATTGGTACACCAATCGCAGCGTATCTTGATATTTTTGTTACTTAAAGAAAAGATGATCAATCGTACGCTTGGGGTGCCAGTCAAGGGACTATGAAATATTGTACTGTAAAATCACCTTTTAAAATAAATATTTCATGTCTACCATGTCAGGAACTGAACCTGAGACCTCTTGCATGATAAGCAAACGCGTTGAGAGGATGTGATAATACATTTTCTTGTAACAAAAGGTAATATAAATAAAAATAATTTCAAATGTACTGTTTTCGTAAAACTAACTAACTAAAACTAAAGTAAATACAATTCTTGGCCAGAGCCCTTATTTCTCCCGGTGAAAGTGATCACATTAAGGTTCCTTATAATTGAAATATGTGTTTAAATATTTATGTGTGAGATATGACTATATTTTAATTACGTGTGAAAAGGAAACTAAAACACCAAAATATTTTTTCAATAACAGTACTTGCACTGTAGTTTATAAGTTTTTAGGTATAAAATAATAAAAAAGAACTACAAAAAACTAACTAGAATTTAGCTAATGCTCTACATTTGTGAGAAAAGGTTTGAGTGTTTGATGTAGTTGTTGTAGACTCATTTCTGTAGTCCGCTTTTCTGCTCTGCCACATATTTACTCCCATTTTCTCAGATGATCATAAAGGTGTTAAAAATTGACACCAAATTGCAACATTTGATATTTCCTCTTTGCTAAAAATAAAAAAACAAAAATATTTAATATAATATGAATTTTAAACTAATACAAGATATTTTAATAGCACTTACTTTATTTTAAAAAAAATCTTATGTACTTTGGCTCTTAATCTGTTTGGTAATAAAAAAACATTTGAAAAAATAACAAATTGGGTATTATTTAAAGCAAATCTAATAAATAGTTTAATATGGAAATGAATGATGATTGATATTTAAATATACAAATGTATAATAACTGTGTAGGTAGTGATATTTCATTGTTTTTACAACA
Source organism: Micrasema longulum (assembly GCF_059751315.1). Taxonomy (NCBI): domain Eukaryota; kingdom Metazoa; phylum Arthropoda; class Insecta; order Trichoptera; family Brachycentridae; genus Micrasema; species Micrasema longulum. The sequence continues at coordinate 62,253 of NW_028277416.1, forward strand.
TCTTTAATACCCAGACTGGTATCTTAACTACAAAAATATATATATTACAATTTTTAAAATAATAACTGAAGTATTGTATCCTTTTTTATTTAGATTTATCTTTATAATAAAGATATCAGTCATAAAGGTGTAGCGACGAATCTTGCTACTGATTATTTCAGATTTGTGAATTTAAGTACCACTTATCTTTCATTTTTTAGTAAATTACAATTTAAAATGAGAATTTTCAAGAGTGCAAAAAACACTTGAATTACTTAATAAACAATGTGTCCCACCTCCAAGCAGATGACGAATATATCCTATAGTTTGATATCCATATATTCCATTACAGCATAAATTTAAAGAGCCAATCGATATCATCCCTTCGAAAGATCCGCTTTACTGGTTTAATATAATCTGAAAAAATACACTTATAACGGTTATAAATTGTTTACAGATGTTCTAAAAGAGAATGAGATTTTTTTTAGAAGATAATATCATTAAAAGTCTAGACATTTATAGAGCTTACTATTTTCTACTATTATTATTAATATTGATATAATATTTGTTTTAGTGCAAAGGTATATTTAAACACCACTATTCATAACATAAATTATATTATATTACAATAACCTTAATAATATAGTATCCTTTTTATAACACATGCTGTGAGCTATTATAAAGGGTGATGGGTTTAGCAAAATTAAATATCTTAATAATAATAATAATAATTATGGATAACTTATATAGCGCCATTTTCGTAATAAAATACCTCAAGGGCGCTTTACATGGTGATTCTATTGTTAAGTTAATTTAATTGAAGCTTTTAAATTTGTAATTTAATTAAAATAATTTATTTTGTTGTCACGAGCTACGGATTTATTCAAATGATTTAGAGAACAAGTGGGTTTTAAGTTTTTTCCGAAACATCACTTCACTTTCACAGCCTCGCACCTCTGCTGGGAGAGCATTCCATGCCATAGGGCATATGTGTATGCATGTCCAATTGTCTTTCATTGTTTCTTAATAAACATTTGTAATTTTTCACGTCTCTGAGGGAGTTTGTCGTTACAAGATTCTCTTACTTTTTTAACATATTATTTTCTGGATATTATGTATACCTGTGTTATTTTTATAAATACCTAATTTTACCTTTTAATTTTCATTATTTCTATATGTGTGAATTAAGATGTTCTATTTTGTAATGTACATATATATGAATAAATAAAATTGAAATACCACCACTAAACCACTAATAAAATAAATATTAATTATGAGGAAGACTAATGAACAAAGAAGACCAAGAAAGAGATGGCATGACCGAATCCAACAAATTGTTTGAGAAGGATCTCATCAGTGGTACGGGCGGTACGGCAATACTTTGTAAGGCTCCCCTCCCACTAGGCAGCCTGGCTGCGGCAGCTAATACTACATATGACGGCTTATTAGATACCGCACACTAGGCAGCCAAGAATTCCTGGCTGCGGCAGCCATTAGAACGCGTTTGACGTGCACGGCAGCCAACTGGCTGCCTGCAGCCAGAACGAGACAAAGCAAATGTATGTGACTGCCTCAGTCTCCGCGCACTTGTCGTAGCAGCCAGAAGTATTTTATGAAACAAATTTGCAATGACTTTCGATACAGAAGATCCATAAAATAATTTTGAAATGAACCCTTTCAAGTAAAGGATGAATTCAATATCTTCTTTTTGGTTTGCGATAAAATGTAAACAAAAACATCTTCCACATCCATTTTATTTGGACTGGCCGTCAGGCTGGCTGCTTTAACTGGCTTTGCAAAATTTTGACTGCGGCAGCCGAGCTGCCTAGTGGGCGGGAAGCCTAATTATCAACAAAAAAATTCAAGGGGAACATAAAAGCTGTTAATATATTACTTGCGATTTTAACCAAACAAAAATACTGCTGAAACGATAAGTATTTACATACATAATAATTATTTACATTACGAATATCAACAATTAAAACTAACAGTTTGCAGTAGCGGTATTGCTGTACCACTGCGGATATGGTAATACTTCAAAAGTTGGAAAAATCAGCACACATGCATGAGATTTTGTATGACTGCAAACGCATGTGTGTTGTATATCCTCCGGCTGTCCAGGGGAAAACGGCTTGGTGGTTTGTTTATTTTTTACTAACACTAGCTTATTCTTAACCTTTTACAATTTATAAATATTATAATGATTAACAACTTGAGAAAAACTCGTAAGGTAGGTTTAAACCGTACACAATACATAAGTTTGATTAAAATACCGAATTAGATGAACATACCTTCAAATGATGATTCCTTTTGTCGCGCAAGATGTACATTTAGGGACGCTGTGGTTCGTATGCAAGTTTCTATAGAGTACAGTAGGTATTTCACAGAGGTTCTATAAAAATAAACAAAATCCCTAAAGACATGTAGATCCGGGGCATACTTATCATTTACATAAGTAGTTGAACTGTCACTGTATGTTTGTTTATGTTTTGCATTGTTGCAATATAAAAAGTACAGTTTGACGTGAAGAAAAAATAAATACCCCACATGGCAAACGTTATAAATTTTCATCAGGATAGCAAAAGCGTTATATTTTGTAATAGGTATATTCATCTCGTCAGTGACGCATGCGCACGAGTATTTTTTCTCATTTTCGCCACTCACGCTCTTGCGGTCAGATATCGAACTATGAAACGTCAATTATAAAACCGTCTAAATAACGAGAAATAACGATTGAGGTTTGGTAAATTCAACATAATTAAGTATTTTGGGTCATTCTTAAGGTCACAATAATGTTTCTATTGAGAATCATTATTTTTGGTTTTATGTGTTCGAATTCATTTACGTAATTTGACATGTAATCATCAGAATTGCCATATAGAATACCAAGTTTAACCGCGTTCAAAAAATAAAAATCCCTAAATTACACCACGTTATATTCTCGTCCGAAAGTCGAGATCATCTCGTGGGTGTCGAGAGTGATCAGAATACCACTGCAGGAATTGAACCCAGAACCTCCCATGTGTGAGCCAAATGTCTTAGCCACTACACCACGGAGGCCGCCGAATTCAATTAGCGCATGACAAATATCCAAAAAGAGGTTAATTCCTAACAACATTCAGATTGGCAATACTATCAAAGTCATAGAAAAATGATATATTTCACCGTTTTTGTCCGTGGGTTTCATGTCATTTTTAATTACGCATTTATCATTGGACGTTTTTCGGGCGATTTTAAATCTTTTAAAAGTGTCGAAGTGTTAAAACTCAGTTTAAAGGATAAACTATTGATATGGCACTGAGGAAAAAACATTAAAAATGAGTTTTTGTTGCACTGTCACTCGACAAAATCGTATTGTCAAGAGCTCTTTAAAAGTAAGTATGATATTAATATTTCATCCACTGCGCAGTGCTTACAATAGTTTAAACTGATTAATTATTAAATATCACAAACATTATTGAATTGAATGGTTTGAATTATGTTTTATTTACAGAACGAAGAGGCTGTTGATAATATATCGATATAATAAACCAATACTTTAACCCTAGAGGCTCTTATACTTCACAAAAGTTAACAGATGGAAGAGTTGAGGAAATGAAGGTGTTTAAACATAGGCAGAACGCTTAATGTTACACAGTTTGTAAAGTGGCCACTTCAACCAGCCAGTGACAGTACATAAGCCCAGTAAATACCTAGACTTCCATATGTCCTTCCCAAAATGTTTTCCCTTTGTTGCAACAAATTTTGATTTGAATATCGGATACTTTTTACCATGAGAAATCCCGCTAGTCGAAAAGCTGGTAAGTCATAAAACAGTTTTATTTATTTGTTTCAGAGTTGAGAGACAAAAGAATGCGCCGGACTCTGATCTCCAGTTAATTGACGTGAATTATTTGTCATCACATCATCTGACTTTCTTGGCAAAAATAGCCCGTAATTTTTATTATTTATTCAAAATAAATATACTGAGTAATAATAACAAAGTATTTTATTGAATATTCATATTTTTAAGAAGCTACGTGTTTTTTTGTTTTTTTTTGGTTTGTGTTTTTTTTGTTTCGTTTTTTTTCCTTTTTTTAATTAAAAAAAAAATCAAACAGGTATGTTTAGCTCGTATCAACGTATATATAAGTCACTGCACAACTCTGCTCCGGAATATCTAAGGGAACTATGCATTCCAGACAGGCGTCTCACGCTTAGATCAGCTACGTCTACGGCGAGAGGAAAAGTTATTATATCTCTACGCAAACAGCGCACTAAATTTAGTGAACGCGCATTTGCGGTCGCAGGCCCTATGGCATGGAATGCTCTCCCAGCAGAGGTGCGAGGCTGTGAAAGTGAAGTGATGTTTCGGAAAAAACTTAAAACCCACTTGTTCTCTAAATCATTTGAATAAATCAACACGTGACAACAAAATAAATTGTTTTAATTAAATTACAAATTTAAAAGCTTCAATTAAATTTATTTAACAATAGAATCACCATGTAAAGCGCCCTTGAGGTATTTTATTACGAAAATGGCGCTATATAAGTTATCCATAATAATAATAATAATATATCTCGTATCAATACCTAGTTCCTACCCGTCTTTTATTACCGTCATTTTCTATGGCAACCCTTTCTGCCTCTTAAGTCGCTTTACTTGTTATAGTTCTACGTTATGCCATTACAGCTGTCAAAGGCAGGGAAATAAGTCTAATTTGTGATTGTTCCTTTGATTTGATTGGATCAGGATATATATTTAGTCTGTGATTGCATCTAACCTGGCAGGAATTGATCATACGTATTCTCAATACGAGACGCTTCCAGGCAACACAATTGGAGTCTTAATTGTAGGTAAAACTCTTTCATTATATAGTGTCGTCTCTTATCATCCGGAATATGTTTATGTGAGAAGTGTTTGTTATCGCCGGGTGACGGCGGTGATCTCAATGTAATATACTGTTTAGGGGAGTATTAATACTGGACGATACTGGCTAGGAGCCGAGATATTATCTCCAGACATAGATCAGAAGCACACACAGCGTTTATGGGTGTGTGATACTGGATGTTATGTACTCGCACATCTGGCCGGGAGCCGAAATATTACCTCAGGGTATATACTTAGATCATGACAATGCAGGTAATGCCCGGTAACATTTCAACTCTACACATAATAACAATAAACGTTAAGACAGTTTGAGAATTCGTAGAACAAAAAACCATGCATCGGAAGATTATTTTTATTCATATTGAAATATTTTCAAATATCGTCGCGTTATTTCCCAATACAATGAAAGATTGATTTCATGATGAATTGTGAAAAACAGCTGCTTATTTTACGGGAAACAAGTTTTAATGATAGATATTTTCGACACGTGTGTATATGTCGCATCAATAACAAGTTACCTAGTTCCTACCCGTCGTTTAATACGATCCTTTTCCTTGGCAACCCTTTCTACCTCTCAAGTTCCTATACTTGTTATAGTTTGACGTTATGCGATTGCTATTACGGCTGTCACAGCCCCTGGCTATTACCCTGAGTAGTGAGTAGGTATAATTTGTGATTGTTCCTTTGTTTTACTTGGATCAGGATATATGTCTTTAGTATGTGATTGTATGGGGTGATATTTTGGATCTTTTTTATGCCCTAGAGAGTGATTAATTTGAAGATTTAATTTTATATTTTATTTGCTTCATATAATGGCCACTCTCATGATCAAACGTCAAACAAATACGAACACGTGCAACTAAATATGTATTTTTTTGTTTAGACCATTATTGCGACTTTAAGCATTACCCAAAACACTAACTGAGGTTGAGTTCACCAAACCGTATTAGTTTTTTTTCCGTTTTTGAAGCAGTTTTTTACACCATTTGACGATTAATCATCAATGTGGCCATTACATGAAGCAAAAAAAACTTCAAATTAGTCACTCTCTACGGGGTTGAGAATATCTAGAATACCACCCCTGGTGAGAATTGATCATATGTATTCTGGATATGTCAGGGAACCTTGCTTGCAACATAATAGAAGTTTAAATGAAAGGTTTATCTATTTCATTATGTAGTGCCGTCTCTAATATTGCCCGGTGCCAGCGGTGATCTCAATTGCAATATGCTGTTTAGGGAAGTATTATTACTGGATGGTACGGGAGATCGTCTCTGCTTATCAGCACTTGACTCTTAAAAGGCTGTAACTCTTACTAGATATAATGTTAGTTATTTGTGCGATTTTCAGGATATTAACTATTAAAAATGAAAATCTCTTCAGTGAATATTAAGGCTGAACCGGGGACTGGGGATGTAGAAGGAGACATTCTCCGTACCGGGGAAGGGGCGCCACGTCCCCGTATAAGCCAGGAGCTGAAGGCTGAACCGGTGACCAGCTCTGACCTGCCTAGGATAACCAGTGATATACTTATCTTCACGGAGATGGATTTCGACTACCCCGACATTAAACAAGAGTGTTTAGATTCCTCTCGTAACAGGGAAATACCTTCAAGTAAGTGATACTTCCTTCCACATTATCTGCTCCGAGGTTACGTCTGCGGACTGTGATGGATGATGGTACGCGGAGGACTCGCGCGCAGTTGCACACACGAACTAAGTGTTGTGTTATTCATGCCATCTATCATAAATAAATTATAAATAAAACAAAAGACATACATATAGATAACAAACGAATAAAAGTAACGTTTTAATTGCAAAAAAAATTGATTAACTGAATAAAGTTAAAACAAGTCGTGGAAAATATTCTCTAAAATTGAAGTAATTGGGTTCAGTTAAAATTATATAATATAATAAAGATTTATTTAAAAATATAAATATATGTGTATACAAATGGCAGTAAAACAATATTATGGTGTGGGAAAAAACATTAATTTATGAATAAAAAAATATCCAAAATTCAAACTGAAGGTAAAGAAATATGTGCTTAACAACTTATAAATGAAATATATAAACATTATTATTATTAGAGCACGTATAAATCGAAGATAACTAACATTGGTAGAGTTTTAGTTTTTGTATTTAACCTTTATACCATGAATATAAACCGTGCAAAAATCGCTCGCGGATCTATGATGTTTAATAAATTATGCATTTTGTGCGCTTAAGCTAATACCTAGCGAGTACTTTTGTTTTGGCAACGCCTTAAAATGATTTTAACGAAGCGTCAATCTACTTTTATAAATCAAAACATTCATAACCTATAAAAAATATTAATCGACCCGTGGCAAAATACAAATTATGCTAATAGTTCGTCTTAGTTTTTTTTTTGGCTTTTTCACCTCCTAACCGATAAAATACTATTAGTAATTAAACCAAGGTGTGCTTTAAAGTTCCGTATGGCCAAATAATATTATTTAGTATTAGAATATTATTGACATGTAGTTCAAGCATTGCTGCATTCACGTTGCTTTACTTCTGAGAGCTCAACTGCTATGTTTTTCCACAGTTATGTTTACTGTCATTTGTCATGTATTGGCGAGCTCTTACGCCACTTACGCCAAATTCGATACTCACACCTAACTTAAAATTAATAAATCGTAAAAACTTATTCTGAACTCTGAATTTACAGGAATTGTGGTCAAAAAAATTTGACCTGACCACGGTCGATATAAGTTCTTCATATAAACAATTTCGGGCACAAAATGGAACTGAAAGTTGATATATTATGTTGCATGGTGTGGGTCAATAAATAAAAGATATTCTTTAAAAATATTCATTTTATTCATCTAACTTCATTTGTATTTTTTTCTTAACGAAAAGAACTAGAGAAAAGCCCTGGTGGCTCGTAGAATTATTTGTTTTCCCCAGAGTATACTCAGGTGTGGTTAATTTGAAATAATATTCAAAGAGATCTCATACATTGATCTTGTTTTTGTTTCAGGTTTACAGGCAACCCAAAAGTATATCGCCTGCTCAGAGTGCCAGTATAGTTGTTCGAAGAATAGTATTTTGATACAGCACATGTTTTCGCACACCGGTGAGAAACCATTCTCATGTTCAGAGTGTCAATATATATGTTCTCATAAAAGCCAATTTAAATTTCACATGTTGACGCATACCGGCGAGAAATCATTCTCATGCTCAGAGTGTCAATATGCATGTTCTCGAAAAGAAAGTTTAAAACGACACTTGTTGACTCATACTGGCGAGAAACCATTCTCATGCTTAGAGTGTCAATATACATGTTCTCAAAAACCCCATTTAAAACGACACATGTTGACTCATACTGGCGTAAAATCATTATCATGTTCAGAGTGTCAATATACATGTTCTCATAAAAGCCTATTAAAATTTCATAAGTTGACACATACCGGCGAAAAACCCTTCTCGTGCTCAGAGTGTCAATATGCATGTTCTCGAAAAGGAAGTTTAAAACGACACTTGTTGATTCATACTGGCGAGAAACCATTCTCATGCTCAGAGTGTCTATATACATGTTATCATAAAAGCCTATTAAAATTTCATAAGTTGACACATACCGGCGAAAAACCCTTCTCGTGCTCAGAGTGTCAATATACATGTTCTCGAAAAGGAAGTTTAAAACGACACTTGGTGACTCATACTGGCGAGAAACCATTCTCATGCTTGGAGTGTCAATATACATGCCCCCGTAAAGCCGATTTAAAATCTCACATCTTGACTCATACAGGCGAGAAACCATTCTCATGCTCAGAGTGTCTATATACATGTTCTCATAAAAGGCAATTAAAATTACACAAGTTAAAGCATACCGGCGGGAAACCATTCTCATGCTCAGAGTGCCAATTCAAATGTTCTCGCAAAGCCGATTTAAAACGACACATGTTTTCTCATACCGGCGAGAAATCATTCTCATGCTCAGAGTGTCAATATACATGTTCTCTTAAAGGATATTTGAAACGACACATGTTAACTCATTCTGGTGAGAAACTATTCTCATGCTCAGAGTGCCAATTTAAGAGTGCTCAAAAAGGCAGTTTAAATGTACACACGTTGACTCATAAACAAAATTTAGACTCACGTTGCTGATAAAGTGCATGGGGCTGAATTGAGCGGCCTCGATTACCCCCTCTGCTCGCGGCGGCGCGCGCACACGTGACGGGCAGTGTACCCAGTACGCTTTATAACGTGTGTAATAAAAACATTGAACATTTGGGTTGAAAAACTGTGCAATCAAAACGCAGTATTGATCGTTTGGTGAAAGCTTTTGAAGAAAGAGGCTCTTTAGCTGATAAGCACAAGCCTAGGTCTCTTGCATCCCTTGCATTTACGGTGGCCACACTGAGACGTGATGGCTGCTCACTGAGGTGTGGGAAGTCTGGACCTTGACATCCACACCTCTGTGTTTCTACCACACGTCTCTACGTGGAGGGTATTTTCCTCCCCCTGAGGAAAAATAGCTGCCAGCCACCTTAAAACTGACGCAGCCTTCAAGGATCCAGCTCCACCAGCCCAGCCGCCACCTCCGGGGATCTACACCACACCATCCAGGAATCAAGAGAGTAACAGATTTATTTAAAATCCTCCTTTCCTAATGTAGAGTCTTGGCATTAATTTAAATTATGTTAGCATTATTTTTTTTTTAATACATTAGATTTGTTTTTTTTGTCACTGACTATCTAAAGATACAAAAGCATATAAATGCATTCCAACTTTTATAACTAATATACCATTTTATTAATGACTATACATGTTTTTAATTCTCTCCATCTCTACCACCTTATCACTTTTGAAAGTCAATTTCAACGTAAATAAATACTGTTTTTAATAGACTCTATCTACTTTAATTTATTACACCTCTTGACAGAAAACAGGTTGTGATAAGCTCGTAGCAATACCTAGTAACCTAGTTCCTACCCGTCTTTCAATACTGTCCTTTTCTATGGCAGCCCTTTCTGCCTCTTAGTGGCTTCACTTGTTATATTTCTACTTGTCATTACAGCTGTCAAAGGCAGGGGAATAAGTATAATTTGTGATATTTCCTTTGATTTAATTGGATCAGGATAGCAGGACTGCATCTCACCTGACATAATTGATCATATGAATGCTCGATATGAGACGCTTCCAGGCCACACAATTGGAGTTTTATTTGTAGGTAAAACTCTTTAATTATAATATAGCGTCGTCTCTTATCATCCGGAATATGTTTATGTGAGAAGTGCTTGTTATCGCCGGGTGACGGCGGTGATCGCAATGTCATATACTGTTTAGGGGAGTATTAATACTGGACGATAATGGCTAGGAGCCGAGATATTATCTCCAGACATATAGATCAGAAGCACACACAGCGTTGATGTGAATGTGATACCGGACGGTATGTACTCGCACATCTGGCCGGGAGCTGAGATACTACCTCCGGGTATACACTTAGATCATAAACCTTGATAATGCAGGTAACGCTCGGTAACATTTCAACTCTACACACAGTACCGTCAAACGTGACAATTTTGCCAAGTTTTAACAAACTTTTACAATATCGTAATTTTTTGTATGGGACTACTCCTATCCATTTTGTTGAATAGTGATACTAATTATTCTGAGCATTTTCACAAGTACAAAACGTTTGCTTTTCTTTTATTTATGCAATTTTAGAAGACAAAACATGCTGGGCAAAATTATCTCCACTTGTTGACAATTTTGCCCACTGGGTAATTAACTGTTATTTTTGGTTTTATCATCTTTATCATACGGTTTATTACTACTTTTTGGGCGAAAAAAACTGTTCATGTTTAAACAATAGCATCATTGAGGCATCGCCATTATAAAATCAATGAAAAAAACCGGAGGGCCAAATTGTCAACTATTTCCTCAACTTTTCTATACAATGTGGATTTGTGGGCCAGGGTTGGCACATAATTGGATTTTTAACAAAACCAAAGGAGTTTATCTCTATCCTTTTAATTTGTTCGTGTTTGACTATGCTTAAGCCTTTTTTTTATACAAACCATTTCAGTTCTGATGCAATTTTCGTAATTAAGGGGGCTTGCCCCCAATTTTTCTTTAAATGTGTATGTAGAAAATAACGATTTTTATTTTTACTGTACAGCAGTGCAATTATTCGCTAGATTACCTTTACTTTGAAATTGTATTTTATGTACAGAATTCATAATATTTTGTACGTTTTATTTTCTTCTTTAGACTTAAAAGTATTTATACAAAAAACATTTAAAATAAAAAAATAAGTCTTCACAATTTCACAAAAAGCTGACAAATTTAATTAATAAAACTTTCTAAAATGTGGTTGGATATTCTTACATTTTTTCAAATGGTTTAAATTATTTTTGAGTAATAAAAATAAAAATTGGTTTTGAAAATGGCTCAATTTTGCAGTTTTTAAGATTTACATTGAATTTATATAAACCTTGACGCAAGATTACAGGTTCAGGTAAAGTTTTCACTATGTTCCATCAGCAATATCCTCAACTTGAGACCACACAAAGCTCTATTACGTTTGCGTCTTACAAATGACATAACAATATTAAAATTTATTTCAACAGAGAGGGAAAAAGTTTTCGAGGAGAAATTTGGAAGTCTAGGCATTTACAGGGCTTATGACCTGTCATTGGCTGGTTTAAGTGGCCACTTTACACACTGTGTAACATTCACCATCCTGCCCATGTTTGAACATCCACATTTCCTCAACTCTTCCATCTGTTGACTTTTGTGAAGTGAAAGAGCTGAAACCTTTATCGCGTGGGTGAGATTCATCCGGCTGAACCAAATCACCTACTAGGCAACGCCTGGAAACAATTTTCCAATTTTATACTTCTTCTTTTACCAGGTAGTAATTCAACAATGTTTGATAATGTCCAAATGCTTGCAGACTGGCTGGATTTCCTCCCTAGGGAGTTGTTCATATTTAAATTTATTTCAACAGAGAGGGAAAAAGTTTTCGAGGAGAAATTTAAATTTAAAATTTTAAATTAAAATTTAAAAGAGGAGAAATTTAAATTTAAAATTTAAAATTAAAATGTAAAAATTAACAATATTAAAATTGTGATAGTTGATGCGCTGATAACTTAACCGACATAATATTTGTCATTTTGCGTATCAACAGTGTTAAACTTTACTAAAACGAAAGCGGCTTCTTCACCGTTATTAATTTCAAGCGGATCAGACACCGTTTTTTCGTTTTCCTCGGCCGAAGATTCGGAGGCACGTTGTTCATATTCGTCGTAATGACTTATGATGAACGTCTCGAAATCTGTTGATTCATCAACTGAGTAGGCGTCAAAGTCTGTTGTTTCCGTGTCGCTGTGACGGTTTTTTCAATGTTCTCCTCTATAAGGTGTAAGTATCTTTGATCCCGATGGCAGAGAAAAATCGGATGGATTGTTTACCAATTGCTGTGTGGTATAAAAAGTTTAAATGAACAGAATGACTGGCTTGTCATTTTCAGCGTGTATTTGAGTTGAAACCCCCATTAGATTTTTAAATCTTATTTGTTAAATCTTTGGGAAAAAATCTGATTTATGGGCCAGTTTGAACAAAACATCGCGTTTCCTCGTTTAAAATCATGTTTTTACCATTTACTTCATTTTCTTTTATATTTTCTACTTTGTTTTTTTCTACTTTCTTGGATAATGTTTTTTCTATGGAGTGTGTAGCGACCAACCCTAGACGTGGGCGAAATTGTCAAAACACTAGCTAAGAAATGTAAGACAATTTTGCCCACTTAAATATCTATTGTGTTTGTTCAAATAGATATGCAGAAATACGTTCTATAGCGTCTTCATTATGTATGCAATGAAATATATAAAACTTACTTGCCTCCTTTCAACACAAACTCCGCAACGGCAAAAGTTTTGACAATATTTGTGGATATACACAAACAGACCTTCAAGTTTAACTTCAAATTTCAAGTGATCAACTGCAGCTGGCGGTAAACTAAATATTTAGTTTTGCCATGGAACTATCAAAATATACTTACTAAATGTAATTTTTATGATACCAGTAACTTTTTGGCAGTGGGCCAAATTGTCATAGCTGGGCAAAATTGTCATGTTTGACGGCACCTATATATTTAATTGTGGTACGACAAATGTGTGTTTATTTGTATGAGAGTACGTGCAGAGGTGTATTTGTGTGGTAATAAGTATTCAGGTGTGTGTAAGTGTGAGCATCATTAAAAAGCAAGTGAGATTGTATCGCAGCCAGAAAGAATGAGTCTTAAGTTATTTTGAAATAAATGTATGTTTGTATAATATGTAAATATTTAGGATGATTATTTTAGAACATCAATAATGGAAGTGATTTGTTCAAAAAAAAAAATTAAAAAGTTAAATATAAAAAAAATTGTATTTGAATCGAATTCGATTGAAAAATGAATAATTTTTACAAAACCAACTAAAAGTTCTTTTTGTACCGCCATACCGAGTCGTGAGATATATCGAGATCTAGTCGTTGCCCATTTTCAGTATAGAAAGTAATTGCTCAGTTGATTGGTGAATTCTTCGCAGCATTTGTTTTATATTTCTTTATTTGAAACAAGGGCGTATGCCTTGTACGGCAATGTACTTGGGCTTTATGAGTCGACGTGTGTACTTTTGAATGCTTTTTGAGCACATTTTAGTTAGCACACCGAGCATGAGTAGTTTATGCCGAAATGAAGTACAGTAAATAAATCACTGAAATTACTTGGCTTCATAAACAGAATATCCTCTGATTTTACTAATGTCCGTACAATCAAAACTCTTTATTGCTCAACTGTTCGCCCTCTTCTTGAATATGCCTCAGTGGTCTGGTCTCCATTCTATGTCAATCGCATAAATCACATTGAATCAGTCCAACATCGCTTGCTTCGAAAAATAGCGTGGATGCTTGGACTAGAGAGAGATAATTATTCTTACGCTGAAATAGAGTCAATGTTAAATATTTCTAGTCTACAAAAACGTAGAACTAATATTGACTCCATATATATGTTCGGCATACTAAATGGTATAATCGATGTTCCATCATTACTGGGACAAGTAAAATTCAATATTCCGACTCGTAGATTGAGAAACAGTGAAGTACTGTTCATCGATCAGCATGGAACAAACTATGGCCTAAATTCTCCAATGACCCGCCTTTGTCGTATTGTTAACTCAAGACAGGATCTGGACTTTTTTGGTTTAAGTTTACAACGATTTAAACGAGCACTAAATAAATAGTCCAGATCTTGTCTCGATGTCCCTTATGTTTGTCAATGCTTCTTTCTTTTTTCTTTAAATGTTTTAAACTACTCTTTTATTGTAATATTTAAACCTTATAAATTGTATACATGGACTATGTCCTATAATAAATAAATAAATAAATGAGTAAACATGTGTCGTTTTAAATCTATTTTTCGAGAACATTTAAATTGAGCATGAGAATGATTTTTCACTAATATGAGATAACATATGTGATTTTAATTGGCCTTTTTGAGAACACGTATACTGGCACTCTGAGCATGAGAATGGTTTCTCGCCAGTGTGAGTCAACATGTGTCGTTTCAAATCTCCTTTTCGGGAGCATTTATATTGACACTCTGAGCATGAGAATGGTTTCTCGCTGGTATGTGTCAACTTATGTAATTTTAATTGGCTTTTATGAGAACATGTATATTGGCACTCTGAGCATGAGAATGGTTTTTCCCCAGTATGAGTGAACATGTGTGATTTTAAATCGCATTTTTGAGAACATGTGTATTGACACTCTGAACATGAGAATGGTATCTCGCCAGTATGAGTGAACACGTGTAATTTTAAGTGCCATTTTCGAGAACATGTATATTGACACATTGAGCATGAGAATGGTTTCTCGCCAGTATGCGTCAACATGTGGGAATTTAAATGGGGTTTTCGAGAACATGTAAATTGACACTCTGAGCACGAGAATAGTTTTTCACCGGTATGTGCCAACTTATGTAATTTTAATTGGCTTTTATGAGAACATGTATATTGGCACTCTAAGCATGAGCATGGTTTCTGACCAGAATGAGTAAACATGTGTCGTTTTAAATCTCCATTCAGAGCACATTTAAATTGGCACTCTGAGCAGGCGATATATTTCTGGCTTGCCTGTAAACCTGAAACAAAAACAAGATAAATGTATGGAATCTCTTTGAATATTATTTTAAACTAACCACGCCCGAGTATACTCTGAGGAAAATAAATCATTTTACGAGCCACAAGGGCTTTTCTCTAGTTATTACAAATTAAGCAAGATAAATAATATTGAATATTTTCAAAAGAATTTCTTGGTCGTTATGGCGGAGTTTTTGAGGGATGATCAAATTGAACAACTTTTAGAAGATAATATCAAGAGTCTGGCTCTGAATTCGATCATCATGATGCAACAGCTGCCTGTGATTATGTTTTTTTAAGAATTGTTAATATTATACACAAATATCATCGATTTTAAAATTTTAAAGGTTTGTTTTGAAATATGGTTCGTTTGTTTGAATTTTCTTGATTGAATTCAAATAAGACGCTGCTACAGTAGTTGATGTGTGGTTCAATAATTTTGTTTTAATAATTTCAGAAGAATCCTTATCAACAAATCTTTTTTATTTTCATTTTAGGGTTTCGATAAAATGTTAATTTCAAATTGATCATTTCACCCAAATATATAATTTCACTAACTTCATTAAGTTTTAAATTTTACATTACAATTGACAACGTTACTTCGACTCATTTGGTTTCTATATTCATATGTGTTTTGTTTAATTTATGATAAAAAGCATCAATAACCAAACTCTCAGTTCGCATGCGCAACTTTGCGCGAGGCCTCCGCGTATCATCATCCATCACAGTCCGCAGACGTAACCTCGGAGCAGATAATGTGGAAGGAAGTATCACTTACTTGAAGGTATTTCCCTGTTACGCGAGGAATCTAAACACTCTTGTTTGATGTCAGGGTAGTCGAAATCCATCTCCGTGAAGATTAGAATATCACTGGTTATCCTAGGCAGGTCAGAACTGGTCCCCGGTTCAGCCTTCACCTCCTGGCTTATACGGGGACGTGGCGCCCCTTCCCCGGTACGGAGAATGTCTCCTTCTACATCGCCAGTCCCCGGTTCAGCCTTAATATTCACTGAAGCGATTTCCATTTTTAATAGTTAATATCCTGAAAAGTGTATACACGGAGGTAATATCTCGGCTCTTAGCCAGTATCGTCCAGTATTAATACTCTCCTTAACAGTATATTACATTGAGATCACCGCCGTCACCCGGCGATAACAAGCCCTTCTCACATAATCATACTCCGGATGATAAGAGACGACTCTATATAATCAAAGAGGTTTACCTACAATTAAAACTCCAATTGTGTTGCCTGGAAGCGTCTCGTATCCAGAATACATATGATCAATTCCTGCCAGGTGAGATGCAATCACAGACATAATATATATCCTGATCCAATTGAATCAAAATAACAATCACAAATTTTGCTTATTTCCTTGCCTTTGACAGCTGTAATAGCAAGCAGACATAACGTGGAAACAAGTTAAGCAACTTAAAAGGCAAAAAGGGTTGCCATAGAAATAACAGAATTAAAAGTCGGGTAGGAACTTGTTAACTTGGCATTGATACTTTGCATTTCTGCAGGTGACGAAAAATTACCATAAACTTCAAGACTTCAAACGTTTTATACGGATAAAATGTATATTGACACCTTAAATTTCAATCCTGACAGCTACATGTGAAGCACAGGGCTTGCGGGTTGTTTTTCTTAAGAAATTCGCCCACTAACTCTGCATCCCCAACCGCAGCCCAATGCGTGACAGTAAAACGATAACAAAATAAGTTAACCGGTACTCGGCCAACGAAGCTTATCTTCTACCAGAAAGCTGACCGCCGACCCAACCATACATGTTGACAAAGCGAAGGGATAATCTGAATAATAAAAACCGACGTACGTCACAAGCTCAAGGGGCAATGATTAGTTATATTTATTACTACTAGCACCATCTGGCGATAACTATCGCAAAGTAATCGCTTCGAATACAAATAAATATCAAATTGTTGTCAAAATAAAATAATAAAAAATATCTGCACTGTTTGATTACTGTAGACAGAAGGGCAGGTGTTTTATTAAACGTTGAAGGTATCGTGTTTAAATTGGCTTATGACTACAGACATTTTCACGTATAAAGCCATCTTAATTTTCAAATAAGTATTTCGTTATTAAAAAATACATTAGGTATAAATCAAAGAAGCTCGAAGTGGGGTGGACAGGAAAAAAGGTGGATTCTATCAATACATTTTTTTCTGAACTACACATCATTTACCTAAAAAAGTATTTTGCATTCTTCTTATAGACGATTTTTTAAATAGAGATGAAAAAATCCTAAAACATTTATAGTCCATCATTTATTGTATTTTGAGGATTTTTTAAAATAAGGTTTTTTGAATTGTTTTTTGTAATTTAAATAAAATTGACAAAAATTAATGTGTTATGTCCACTTATTATGCATATTGAATTTTCAAATATGGTTTAGTTTTTTGGGGTAACTCTAATAATGTTCAGGAAGTTTTTAAAATTCAGAAAAGATGTGTTAGGAAAATTGTAAATGCCAAATTGCCCGGCAACATGCAGACCGATTTTTGTTAGATTTAATTTACTAAGGATGATTCAAATTTTAAGACAGCAAGACCAAGTGATAGGGTGATAAGATAAGTTTTTTATTAATATCCCTACAGAGATGAGGTAGAATTTTTTTCAAATTCAGGATTATGGATATTCGAGCGTTTACAGGGCTTATGACCTGTCATTGGCTGGGTTAAGTGGCCACTTTACGTACTACAACATTCCCCATTCCGCTTATTAGCGAATATCGACACAGGTAACATTTTTGATTTTTGTATATATGTTATTAAATGAGAAACCATTCACAAGCGTGTTGGAGCGCCATCTATGTATTGATATTGAAGTTAAGTATTTTTAATTAGCAATGTTACCTGTGTCGATATTCGCTAATAAGCGGAATGGGGAATGTTGTAGTACGTAAAGTGGCCACTTAACCCAGCCAATGACAGGTCATAAGCCCTGTAAACGCTCGAATATCCATAATCCTGATTTTGAAAAAAATTCTTCCTCATCTCTGTAGGGATATCAATAAAAAATATATACCTACTCCCCCTTGGGAGAAATCCAGATTTGTGTATGTACAAAATACACGTACCAAAAATAATGTTGTGATAAGATAAGGATCAACTCCTAGATAAATGTAAAAAAAACAGAGAGAGCTTCGCCAGCCATCTCACAGAGAACGCTAATAAAAAATGTTTTACTAGAAATATTGTATCCAATTTAGAAATTATCTTTATTTTAATTATGTTTTAATAAACCATAACATGCTCCACGCTCATAATGTTTGCTTCATCTGTCCAAATAATGTAAATAATATAAACACCCTGATTTTCTAATTGATTATGTTGTAATTATAAGAACTCTTAATTAAGTGTTTAGGTTAACTATTATCATAGATAACATTTCCATTTCTCTACAAATTATCAATAAAAATAAACGATATTCTCAAGTAAATAAAACCTATTGTCTTTGTTTACTAACACTATACCGTACTAAGTATCTTTGTAATTCTAATATATTTAGGTTTTAAAAATATAATTAAAATTGTTTTAAAAAAAAAACGAAAAAAAGGGAAGAGGCGATAATAAAAGAATACTTAACATTACGTGGGATGGAATTGTCCATATTAAATAATATACATTCCATCTGGCAAAGGAAAAGAGTGGCCTAGAGCTAACAACAAATAGGGAGAGAGATACAACCCCCTCCCCACCAAAAGGCTCCCATAAAAATGCTATTAAAACAGTACAAGGGAATTTAGTATCTCGCATCCCTTGCATTTATGCTGGCCACACTGAGACGTGGAGGCTCTCTCACTGAGACTTGGGAACTCTGGACCCTGACATCCACACATAGGCGTGGAGGGTATTTTCCTCCCCCGAGGAAAAATAGCTGGCAGCTACCTTAAGACTAACACAGCCTTCAAGGATCCAGTTCCACCAGCCCAGCCTGCCACCTCCTGGAACGAACACCACACCATATCCAGGAATCAAGACCGAACCATTAACTCATCAACATCACGCCAAATGAGAGTAACAGATTTATTTTAAATCCTCCTTTCTTAAGGTAGAGTCTTAGCATTTATTTAAATTAAGTAAGCATTATTTTAGTTTTAATACATTTGATTTTTAATCCATAATACGTTAACAATATTTTGAGTTTGTCCAAATTTTTTGTAGACAAGAACTGGATTCAACTCCCTGGGGAGCTGTTTATATTAACATATTACAACATTGTTGATAAATTACCTGGTCCATGAAGAAGTATAGAAACTGAAAAAATAATATTTTCAGGCGTTGCCTAGTATGTAGGTGAAATAATTCAATTGGATGAATCTCACCCGCATAAATAAAGGTTTCAGCTCTTTAACTTTACAAACATTAACAGATGAAAGAATTGAAGGAATATAGATGTTCAAATATAGGCAGAATGGTGAATGTTACACAGTGTGTAAAGTGGCCTTTTAAACCAGCCATTGACAGGTCATAAGCCCTGTAGATGCCTAGACTTCTATATTACCTTCTCTTAAATGTTCTTCATGTCTGTTGTAATATGTTAACATAATACGTTACATAATAATCGGATAGGGTGGTGTTTTCAAAACAAATATTTTACCGGTCGAAAAAATACAAAAATGAATTATAAAAACTATTTTGACCAAACCGTTTACTTTTCCCCCTGTTCAATTATTTAAATAAAATTAAGGTCTTAGATATAAAAATTGTTATATAAAAAAGATTGCTTGCTTCAAATACATAAAGACAAAATAAATAGTAATGTTTCTAGGTCTCAAAACGTAATTACGCGACCTAGAACAGGTGGTAACACCTTAATTCCTAAATTTTAAGCAATTACAGCACAACATTATTATACTTACGGAGGAATATATTTTTTTAATGAAATGAACAAAGATAATGAAAAGTACAGTCAGGAATACAATATATTTAAGAAAGAAGTGAAAAGTTACGTTTATAATTCTTCTTCATGTAGCACTGATTAAAAACACCGTTTATATATATTTTTTGTGATTTGTATATGTTATCTTTAAAATATTCTCACTCCTCATTATGTACACAAGAATTATTTATTTCTTTTACGTAATGGGAAAAGTTCATGTTTATATATGTATTAGATTAATGTAGTTAATTGTATTTAGTAGTAATATTTTTTTTTAACATTTTTTGGTTCGTGTACGTGTAAGTAAAAATAAATTGCAGTCATCTGCAGGCGTTTACTAGTACTTAATTTAACTCGGATGAGTCTTAACTACATAAAATAAAGTAATCTGCTAATTAAATACTTAACTTCAATATCAATGCATAGATGGCGCTTCCAACTCGCTTGTGGATGGGTTCTTGATTCGTAGCATATATACAAAAACCAAAAATGTTACCTGGTGTGGATATTCGCTAAAAATAAGCGTAATGGGGAATGTTGTAGTACCTACATAAAGTGGCCACATAACCCAGCCAATGACAGGTCATAAGCCCTGTAAACGCTCGAATATCCATAATCCTAAATCTTGAATTTGAAAAAATTCTACCTCATCTCTGTAGGGATTTAAATAAAAAATTATTTGTTATCTAAATAAAAATGTATTTTTTTTTGTCACTGACTATCTTTTATGCATTCCAACTTTTATAACTAATATAACTTGTAATTGATAACTATATACCTGTTTGTACTTCTCTCCACCTCTCTATCTCTCTACCACCATATCACTTATTCCTAGTTCCTAACCGTCTTTTAATACTGTCCTTTTCTATGGCAGCCCTTTATGCCTCTTAAGTTGCTTTACTTGTTATAGTTCAACGTTATGTCATTACAGCTGTCAAAGGCAAGGAAATAAGTATAGTTTGTAATTGTTCCTTTGATTCAGTTGGATCAGGATATATATTTAGTCTGTGATTGCATCTCACCCGGCAGGAATTGATCATATGTATTCTCGATACGAGACGTTCCAGGCAACACTATTGAAGTTTTAATTGTAGGTAAAACTCTTTAATTATAATATAGCGTCGTCTCTTATCATCCGGAGTATGTTTATGTGAGAAGTGCTTGTTATCGCCGGGTGACGGCGGTGATCGCAATGTAATATACTGTTTAGGGGAGTATTAATACTGGACGATACTGGCTAGGAGCCGAGATATTATCTCCAGACATATAGATCAGAAGCACACACAGCGTTGATGTGAATGTGATGCTGGATGGTATGTACTCGCACATCTGGCCGGGAGCCGAGATATTACCTCCGGGCATATACTTAGATCATATACCATGACAATGCAGGTAATGCTCGGTAACATTTCAACCCTACCTACAGTGACAATTAACATTAAACATAGGTTTATACAACTTACAAGATATATTGAATGACTGACATGAAGAGTTCTAGAGATCGTCTCAGCTTCGTAGATCATATCATCAGTTGACTCTTATAAGGATTTTTATTTATTTAATGCACAAAATACACAATTTTATCATAAAGCACAATCATATTTTTTTATGTCCCGACTAGTTAGAAAATTCCGTGTTAAGTCGGGACTCTTTTATAAATAAATCAAAAACATGTATAAACATATCAATCAACATACTTACAAAATATTCAAAACAATATTCAAAAAATTTCTTCTTCTTTTCCACGTCCGCTCTTAAGTGGAGCATGTGGACATTACCAGTTGCCTCCAGGAAACCCTACCGCCAGCCAGCATTTTTGTCTCTTCCCACGTAAATCCAGCGCCCCTTAATTCCGCCGAATAAAGTCTAAGGATCGTCATTGACGGCCTTCCAGAACGGCGTGAGCCCGCAGGTTTAAAGAAGAGGCAACTTGGGTTTAGGTTCTCCTGAGGCATGCGCAGCACATGTACGATCATTGCACTTCACAAGAAAGGCGATCCATTAGAGTGAAATAATTACCGCGGAATAACCGGAATGCTGAGCGTTCCAGGAATGATTCTTGCGCACATAATCTTGGGCAGAATGCGAGCTCCTGTACTGCAGATTCTGAGAGTCAACCAAACTGGTTTTATTCCCAGTAAGTCGTGTGCGGACCATATCCATAACATAAGATGCATTCTCCAGCAGAGCAATGAAATAAAATCACCCCTTGCGTGTTGCGTCATTGACTACGAGAAAGCATTCGATAGTCCGCATCAACCATCTCTTTGGAAAATTATCGATGCGGATGGTATTCTTCCAAAGATTATTGGTGTCATAAAAGCGCTCCACATAGATAGCAATTGTCGTGTTCGAATCGGAAACTCTTTGACTGATTGGTTCGGGGTCTCCACTGGAGTGAGGCGAGGCTGCGTCCTTCCATCGTTCATATTCATCATACTGATGGATTTTATCTTATGCAAATCTATACCACCTGATCGAGGTGTAGAAGTGAACTCCCCCCTAAAGTTGTGCGACTTGGAGTATGCAGATGATGCAGTTCTTTTTGAAAAGTCTGTTGGTGATTTTCAGGAAATTGAAGACACACTGCAGGAAAACTCAACTCGTCTGGGTCTTAATATTGATACAAAAAAGACTCAGATTATGTGCAACAAATCCTGTCCTGACCCTGGTTAACCTCTCTATAATAATGGACAGAGGATTGAGAAAGTTAACAGCTTTCAATACTTGGGAGTTCACATAACTGAGTATGGAAGCATGCGCTATTAGCTCACAATCCGCCTAGGAACTGCTAAAGCAACTTTTAACATGATGCGTGTTGTCTGGAACTTAAGTCTATGCTCTGTCAAAACAAAATGCCGATTATTTAACCCTTAACAAAGCTTAAAACACCAAACTTCTGAGTTTTGAGAGTAAGTGCTTAAGAAGAATATTAGGTATAAGGTGATCATAACTAACATTGAAGTCCGAGAACGGACGCAGCAGCCTCCTATATACAAAATAATAATAGAAAAATATATAAATTATTTGTAACTCTTACTATATATAATATAAAAAAATTGTGCAATTTTCAGGATATTTCCCATTAAAAATGAAAATCGCTTCAGTGAATATCAAGGCTGAACCGGGAACTGGCGATGTACGAGAAATTCTCCGTACCGGGGAAGGAGTGCCACGTCACTGTATAAGCCATGTGGTGAAGACTGAACCGGGAGCTGGCGATGTAGGAGAAATTCTCCTAACCGGGGAAGGAGCACCACGTCACTGTATAAGCGCTATGGTGAAGGCTGAACCGAGAGCTGGTGATGTAGGAGAAATTCTCCGTACCGGGGAAGGAGCGCTTTGTCACTGTATAAGCCATGTGGTGAAGACTGAACCGGGAGCTGGCAATGTAGGAGAAATTCTCCGTACCGGGGAAGGAGCGCCTTGTCACTGTATAAGCCATGTGGTGAAGACTGAACCGGGAGCTGGCGATGTAGGAGAAATTCCCCGTACCGGGGAAAGAGCGCCACGTCTCTGTATAAGCCATGTGGTGAAGACTGAACCGGGAGCTGGCAATGTAGGAGAAATTCTCCGTACCGGGGAAGGAGCGCCTTGTCACTGTATAAGCCATGTGGTGAAGACTGAACCGGGAGCTGGCAATGTAGGAGAAATTCTCCGTACCGGGGAAGGAGCCCCACGTTACTGTATAAGCCAGGCGGTGAAGGCTGAACCGGGGACCAGTTCTAACCTGCCTTGGACAACAAGTGATATAAATATCTTCACGAAAATGGACAACTATCCCGACGTTAAACAAGGATGTTGGAATTCCTCGCGTAACAGGGAAATACCTCCAAGTAAGTGATACTTTCTTCCACATTATCTGCTCCGAGGTTACGTCTGCGGACTGTGATGGATGATGGTACGACAAATGATATATTTGGGTCTAATGATGTATTAGAAACATACATCAAAACTCTAAAATGGAATTGGAAAAGATTGAAAAAATTTTTGGAAGTACTGCAAGGTTTAATGATAAGGATCCTTGCGAAACGATTTACAAAACCATTATTGAATGAAACATTTACTACTGTAGCAGCATATTTTTATATATATTTAATTAATGATGCCTTATAAATGCAAAAAAACCTAGTGGCTCGTAGCATTATTTATTTTCTCCCGAGTATATTCGGGAGTACCACTAGGAGTAGTTAGTTATCTCGGGTGTGGAAATTTTAATTCGGAAAGAGATTTCAAACATTGTTCATGTTTTTGTTTCAGGTTTACAAGCAACCCAGGAATATTTTGCCTGTTCAGAGTGCCAATATAAATGTCCTCAAAAAAGCGATTTAAAACGACACGTGTTGACTCATATCAAAAAGAAACCATTCTCGTGCTCAGTGTGCCAATTTACGTGTTCTCATAAAAGCAATTTAAAAACACACATGTTGACGCATACCGGCGAGAAATCATTCTCATGCTCGGAGTGCCAAATAAAATGTTATCGAAGAGGCGATTTAAAACGGCACATGTTGACTCATAGTGGCGAGAAACCATTCTCCTGCTCAGAGTGCCAATATAGATGTTCTCGAAAAGAAGATTTAAAACAACACATGTTGACTCATACTGACGAGAAACCATTCTCATGCTCAAAGTGTCAATTTAAATGTTCACGAAAATACAGTTTGAAATCACACATGTCCACTCATACTGGTGAGAAACCATTTTCATGTTTAGAGTGCCAACATACGTTCTCTCGTAAATTCCATTTAAAATCACACATGTTGACTCATACAGGCGAGAAACTATTCTCATGCTTGGAGTGCCAATTTAAATGTTCGAGAAATGGCGTTTTAAAACGACACATGTTGACTCATACTGGCGAAAAACCATTCTCATGCTCAGAGTGCAAATTTAAATGTTCTCAAAAAAGAGATTTAAAACGGCACATGTTTACTCACACTGGCGAGAAACCATTCTCATGCTCAGAGTGCCAATATAAATGTTATCGAAAATGCGATTTAAAACGACACATGTTTACTCATTCCGGCAGAAACTATTCTAATGCTCAAAGTGCCGATTGAAATGTTCTCGAAAAAGCAGTTTAAAAGTACACATGTTGGCTAATAAACAAAATGTTCACTCGTGTTGCAGATAAACCATTCTCATGCTCAGCTTTATCAGCAATAATTTATTCGGTATCGCAAAAAAACCCCGAAAAACAAGATGTGATCAATATAGGACACTAAGCTTGCATCACATGCATCTAAAATATTGACAAATATCATAATGAAACGAGCAGAAAGAAACATTAATAGTATGCTCTCGAAAGATCAGATTGGCTTTAGGAGGGGTATGGGTAATAGAGATACAGTATTGTGTTTGAGACTTCTTCTGAAGAAAAGAATCAGAAAGAACAAATATACAAACATAGCTGTAACGTACGCGTTAACACGATTTTGTGCTGGTTCGTCACCCGCGTCTTGCGCAGTCACGCTTCCCGGCGTAAGTGAGAAGCCGCCCTCCCAAACAGAGTCCAAGATAAAGTCGGAAGGTAGGGGCGCAGCTGCGGCGACTTCAAGTCAACCTCGATAGCCCTGAAAATGACTTTCCACCCGGTTCAAGTGGCGTGGAGAGGCGAAGGCAGTCAGCTGGCAAGGCGGGGCGAAGAGCGAAGAACGTGGAGCACACCGGTCGGAGAACTCAATGAAACACGTGTTAACTGTGCAGAGTTAGGAATTCGACTGATGTTTTCCTCAAAATTACACATATTATTAAGCGGAGCGCGTGCATTGCTTTGCTATTGCTAGATTTGAATACAAACTCTGGAGGCATCTTGTTTAGCTGCCAGACGAGCCCTTTTTTTTCATAGAACATACCAGCCTTCTATTTGTGACATTGGTTCTCAATCTCTAGTCTACGAAGCTGAGATAGGGCCTTAGATTATTCCAACCCATCGTCTTTTTATCTGCTTGGAATTCGTCGTAAGTAAAACATGTAGCCATCTTTGGATATCCAAACGACATATTAAAATGTTTGTTGAAGTAGTAACGGTATGTTTCGTGGGATATATTGTTAGACAAATGATCCTCGTTGTAAATTTTGTGAATTCTCGACAAGTTTAACTCATCAGACTGGTAGATTTTTGGCTTTCGTGTAAATTGTAGTGGCCCTTCTTGCCATTTACATCGTCAAAACTGAACTGACAAAATTATGAAATGAATGACACGATGATGCAATGCAAAATGGCGGTCGGCGTTGTCTGTAGACATTCACCATTATTTCCTGGAATGCGTGTGACACCAGTCGTTCTATTCGTGCAGCTGTCTTTTTAAAATCAATTTATCTTGAGACTGTCTGCGTTATTGCGCAGTTTGTAAATGTAAAAAAGACTATATCGAATCGAATGGCGTAGTTAGTTTGAACTGGTCAAATTTTGGACGTTCAGCATTATCGCAGTGGACCCTTCAAATGTACTCGTATAAATACAAATTAATATATTACACTATCTTAACTCATTGTTTTTTTTTCATATACACAACCCTCTAATCTAAAAGAATTGTAAAAAAATGTACTACATTTGGTTCAAATTAAATAAAACCTTTTTTTAACCTTCCCTCACGAAGCATCTAAAAATTACACACGATCCGAACGGGGGGACCAAACGACCCCAGCGCCTTCTTGTATATGGCGTCAGGAGAATAAAACGTTGGAAGAGTTTATGGCCGTGTAATAATTTATTCAAGTTTTCGCGTACACATATTTGACTCATTCGTGTATTTTATTCATTTTTTTAGTTTGCCGAGTGCTTATGTACATAAAGCGAAGTGACCCTTGCATTATATACGTTTTTTTTTGTTTTTATAAAAGATAAAAAAAACTGCCATTTTAAAATTTGATTCAATAATTTAATTGAAGGAAAATGCTTCTTTCTCTTCTTCTTCTCTTCTTTAGGTTGTAGATTTTAAATGCGTTAGTGTGAGTATTGCGAACGCGCTAGCTTTTGTTAAATAACCAGTATGTCGGTTTCCTCTATCTTTCCGCTTTGTCAGAATGGTTGGTTAGGTCGGTGGGGCACGGGTCAGCTGTCAGGTAGCAGATTAGCTCCGTTGGCCGAGTGCCGGGTTAACCTGCAAGTTATGATTTGTACCGTTACAGGACTGCGGGTAGTATGCAGAGTTTGTGGTGCGAATTTCGATAGAAAAACAACCCGTGCTTCGCAGGCAGCTGTCTTTATTGAAATTTTATGTGTCCGAATACAACTTCTCAGTATAAATATTCGAGGTCCTAGAGTTGATGGTAATTTTTCATCACCCGCAAAATAGCAAAGCATGAAAAGGTTACACTAATTCCTATTGAAATTTTTTTAAATATCGCCGCGTTATTTCCCAATACAAATAAAGGTTAACTTTATTTATTTATTATCCTATATATACGGCCTAAGCCAATTACAACAGTTACATGAAGAAACATAAATGCAAGAAACTGAACAAAAAGAACATAAAACTATTTAGCAAAGACAAACAAGGGCAAAACAATAATTGTATACAATATATGAAAAAAAACGAAAGACCAAAAACTTTGAGCTAAACCACGCCAATCCAACTTCATCCCACACTGTTTAGTCGTGAAGAGATCTACGAAAAGCCGGAAGATCTATCCCAAAAAATTCCAAGTCGTTTGATGAATTGACTAATTTACACATTCTGGACATTGGGGCATACAAACCAAAGTTGCTCTTAGAAGATTTTATAAATAGCAGATTTTGACTTCTGGTGACACGGTTGGGAACATGAAAAGAAATTGATTGCAACAGAGATGGGACATCACTTAAAGCATTAAGTATTTTGAAAATGCATATAAGGTCCATCTCAGTTCTACGTCTCTCCAATGAAGACAGATTGAGAGATTGCTCTATTTCAAAATAGAAATAATTACCCCTTTGTAATCCGAGCAACCATGCCACTTTTCTTAAAAAACGGTGTTGGACAGACTCGATATGGTCAATATAAGTCCTGTAGAATGGAGACCAAATAGGAGAAGCGTATTCTAGATGGGGTCGAACTAGTGAGCAATAAAGAGTTTTGATGGTATTAATATTTTTGAAGTCCGTCTATATTGTATATGTTGATAAAACCGAGAAGTTTGAGAGATTTGTTTACAATATTATCAATGTGTTCACGATAGGAGAGTTTACTACTGACGAAACCATTGAAAGGGAAGTATTTTTTAGTTTGTAGTTGAATTGTATAGGTTTTTTTCGTCGCGAGAAAGATATTATTTTACATTTGTCAATGTTGAGTTGAAGACAATTGATGTCGCACCATTCATTAAAACAATTAATATCATGTTGAAAAAGAAGACAATCATTGGGAGATTCAATCAGTTTAAGTACCTTGTTGTCATCAGCAAAAAGCCAGAATTTTGTATTTCGAAAAACATTGATAATATCATTTATAAAAATATTAAATAATAATGGAGCAAGGTGGACTCCTTGAGGTACTCCAGAAGTAACAGTGATTGGAGAAGACAAGGAATTATTAATTTGAATCGACTGTTTTCTTTCACTTAGGTAAGACATGAAAAATGATAATTAAGGATCTCTTATACCAATGGCTTGTAATTTAGCCAGAAGAATTGTGTGATTGACTTTATCGAAAGCTTTAGAAAAGTCTGTATAAAGCACATCAGCCTGAAGATTGTCTTGGAGAGCACAAGTAATAGCAGTAGTATAAGCAAGCAGATTGGTTGTAGTGGATTTGGCAGCTCGAAATCCATGTTGTTGATCTATCAACACATTTTTGAATACAGGTGTTATTTTTTTTGTTATAATAGATTCAAATATTTTCGGAACAATAGATAACATTGATATAGGTCTATAATTTTTGACCTCAAACTTGTCACCTGACTTAAAGATTGGCCTGATATATGAAGTTTTCTAAGAATCAGGAAAGAGACATATTAAACAGTACACGAATGGGCGAGGACAGTATAAATTTGCATTCATTTAACAACAGTTCAGGAATACCATCAGGACCGATACATTTTTTCCTGCCTAATCTTTTCAAACAATAAAATACTTCACACTTACTAAAACCTACAGTGTCTATATAATTCAGGGAAGAGTTATTTAAAGCGTAGGAAATATTGTTAACAGAATATACAGAAGAAAAATGATCAGCAAAAAGATCTGCAATATCTTGACTATCAGTAATGTGAATAGCATTAAATATCATACTGGAAGGAATATCACTTTCAGAACGTTTTTTGCGACAAATTGCCAGAATTCTTTAGGATTATGGGTTAGTTTTGATTCCGTATGATGAATTATGAAAAATTCCTCTTTTTTTTTTACGGGGAAACAAGTTTTAATAATTAATACTATCGACACGTGTGTATATGTCGCATTAATACCGAGTTACCTAGTTCCTACCCGTCCTTTAATACCGTTCTTTTCTATGGCAACCCTTTCTACCTCTCAAGTTGCTATACTTGTTATAGATTGACGTCATCTCTGGTTGCTATTACGGCTGTGACAGCCCCTGGCTATTCCCCTGAATAGGTATAATTTGCGATTGTTCCTTTGTTTTACTTGGATCAGGATATATGTCTTTAGTATGTGATTGTATGGGGTGGTATTTTGGATCTTCTTTATGCCCTAGAGAGTGATTAATTTGAAGATTTAATTTTATATTTTATTTGCTTCATATAATGGCCACTCTCATGATTAAACGTCAAACAAATACAAACACGTGCAACTAAATATGTTCTTTTTTATTTAGACCATTATTGCGACTTTCAGCATTACCAAAAACAAGAACAAGAAGCAGTTTTATACACCACTTGACGTTAAATCATCAGTGTGACCATTATATAAAGCAAAAAAAACTTCAAATTTCTCAGTCTCTACGGGGTTGAGAAGATCCAGAATACCACCCCTGGTGAGAATTGATCATATGTATTCTGGATATGTGAGGGAACCAGGCATCATAATATATGTTTAAATGGTAGGTTTGTCTATTTCATTATGTATTGCCGTCTCTTATTCAAAATATGTTTGTGTAAGAAGTATTTTTTGTCGCCCGTTGCCAGCGGTGATCTCAATTGTTAAATGCTGTTTAGGGAAGTATTAGTACTGGATGATACAGGCTAATAGCCGAGATATTACCTCCGGGTATACTAAGTGTATACACTAAGTGTATGATCTAAGTGATCATATATCATGACAATGCAGGTAATGCTCGGTAACATCTCAACTTTACATTTACATGAAACACAGGTTTACAAGATATAGTGAATGACTGGCAAATTACAAGATTTAGTGAATGACTGGCATAACGGGTACGGGAGATCGTCTCTGCTTATCAGCACTTGCCTCTTAAAAGGCTGTAACTCTTACTAGATATAATAAAAAAAAATAAAATGCGACGCTTCCAGGCAACACAATTGGAGTTTTAATTGTAGGTAAACCTCTTTGATTATATAGAGTCGTCTCTTATCATCAGGAGTATGTTTATGTGAGAAGTGCTTGTTATCGCCGGGTGACGGCGGTGATCTCAATGTAATATACTGTTTAGGAGAGTATTATTACTGGACGATACTGGCTAAGAGCCGAGATATTACCTCCGTATATACACTTTTCAGGATATTAACTACATATTAAAAATGAAAATAGCTTCAGTGAATATTAAGGCTGAACCGGGGACTGGCGATGTAGAAGGAGACATTCTCCGTACCGGGGAAGGGGCGCCACGTCCCGGTACAAGCCAGGAGGTGAAGGCTGAACCGGGGACCAGTTCTGACCTGCCTAGGATAACCAGTGATATTCTTATCTTCACGGAGATGGATTTCGACTACCCTGACATCAAACAAGAGTGTTTAGATTCCTCGCGTAACAGGGAAATACCTTCAAGTAAGTGATACTTCCTTCCACATTATCTGCTCCGAGGTTACGTCTGCGGACTGTGATGGATGATGATACGCGGAGGCCTCGCGCAAAGTTGCACATGCGAACTGAGAGTTTGGTTATTGATGCCATGTATCATAAGAGAAATATAAATTAAACAAAACACATGAATATAGAAACTAAATGAATCGAAGTAGCGTTGTCAATTGTAATATAAAATAAAAAACTTAATGAAGTTAGTGAATTTAAATATTTGGGTTAATCATAAGAACGCAAACATTATTTTTTTTAAATATATAGGTACATATTAAAGGTAGTAAGAAATACTATGATATGGGAAAAAACATTAATTTATGAATAAAAAAATATCAAAATTTAACTGAAGATAAAGAAATATGTGCTTAATAACTTATGTATGTAAAAATATATAAACATTGTTATTATTAGAGCACGTATGAGAATATGTTTATGTGTGGCCTACTTCAAGATCCACATCTGCAAACAGCGGAAACTTCCAGCTACTGGAATACGTAGTTACGATACATATTTCATTTCGGGCCGTAGTTCGGAGATCCCTGATTTAGGTCATAATCGGTTATCGGGTAGTACTGAGCCATTTTCTTCGAAGCTCATTTTATTCTAGAAATACTTCAACTTTTTTTTAACCGCTTCTGTCATCATAAAAAAAGAAATATGTTTATTTACCTTTAGCTGGTATCGCCACAAAAAGCAACGTAACTGGTGTCGGGGGTCAAAAGGGACCCCAATAAAATATCATGAATTAAAATTAAAAAAGGTTTAATTTTTTTTATTTTCTGTTTTATTTGAGAAAAAAGAACTAATAATCTGAACTTTTTTTTAGTTTTTGGCGCATTTTAATCAGAGATCACATGTCTTATTATCAAATAAGCTAACATCCCTTTTCTCACATTTATTTTCTAAGACGCAATTTAAGGTACTCTTATTTTTATGAAAACTAAAAAATAACAGTACAAACCTTATTTTTAACGTTTACGTATATACTTAACAACAAAATCAGAATATTTTTCTAAGATCATAGAAAACAAAGGCTAAAGCAAATGCTCACAGAAGGGTTACAAATTTTACATGAAAAAGTCTAACAATGAAGTGATTGTCATAGCAATATGTTCTTTACATACTAAATGCTGACACTTGTCAACGTCACGGCTGGTACCATCTGCAGCCCACAAACTGTCAACATCTTCGCGTCCAGACTTGAAAACTCCAGCAAGCAACATAAGTCCCATAGACGCTTTCATTTCCGACAAACTTACATAATCAGCATGCGCTCCCTGATTTTTATACTTCTCGGTAAATTCTGTAATCTTTTGGTTCGAGTGAAGACACACAACTCGTATAAGATCGTCAGGAAACAACAATTGCCAGGACTCAATCTCAGACATATTTATTTTATGACGCGCTTGTCCTGCGAGGCCAGGAAGATGTGTGATGATATTGTGCTGTCTAACGCGGGACGAGCTAGGCGGGTTTCTAGACAGCTTGAATCTATTTTTACCTCTATAGAAACCAGAAGTTTGTCCAGTTTCCTCCTCCTCCTCCTCTACTTCTTCCTCTTTTTGAACATCTCCTGAAACATCTTCACTGCTTGAACTAGAAGATTCAATATCTCTGTTTATAGCACTGCCTTCTGAACAGCTAAGTACCTCCGCTTCCTCACAATCACCGATTTTTTCATAATCACAGGCAGCTGTTGCATCATGATGATCGAATTCAGAGCCAGACTCTTGATCTTCTTCTTCCAAAAGTTGTTCAATTTGATCATCCCTCAGAAACCTCGCCATAGCGACGATTATTTACTAAAAAACAATAAAACATTACGATTTTACTCTTACTTTAATCAATCGAATTAGTCCATTTTGACCCCAAATCATACATTCCTCCGTTCCTAGTAACAATAGGGTGACGTCCGTCGCACGTCCGTCGCCCGTAGCTTAGACTGCAAAGATATCCTAAAAAAATTAAGCTGTTGGGGTCAAATACCAGCTAAGTGTTCTGGGTTCGGGCTTCTGTAATCATAAAAAAATAAAAAAAGTAAATTAAATAAATTATGACTGAATTTTACCATATAAACCGTGTTTAAGAAGTATTAAACCACGAATCTGGAAAAAGCGATTTCATTATTTCTAACAAGTTTTTCACCAACAATCTAAAACACATTATTTATCAAAAGGATTAGAATCAGTAGACGTTTGCAGTTCAAATTCTTCTGCTAAAATGTGAACAAAACCTAGGCAATTGATTTAAAAGATTTAAATTTATTTCAACAGAGAGGGAAAAAATTTTGAGAAGGGAATATGGAAGTCTAGGCATTTACAGGGCTTATGACCTGTCATTGGCTGGTTTAAGTGGCCACTTTACACACTGTGTAACATTCACCATTCTGCCTATGTTTGAACATCCACATTTCCTCAACTCTTCCATCTGTTGACTTTTGTGAAGTAAAAGAGCTGAAACCTTTATCACGTGGGTGAGATTCATCCGGCTGAACCAAATCACCTACTAGGCAACGCCTGAAAACAATTTTTCAATTTTTATACCAGCCAATGACAGGTCATAAGCCCTGTAAATGCCTAGACTTCCATATTCCCTTCTCAAAATTTTTTCCCTCTCTGTTGAAATAAATTTAAATATGAACAACTCCCTAGGGAGGAAATCCAGCCAGTCTGCAAGCATTTGGACATAATCAAACATTGTTGATTTAAAAGATAATTAAAATTATGAAACAGAATTTATTTTATTTTATTTTATTGAAATAAACGGCACTTTGTGCCTTTTACACATAAGTTGCATATAATAAAATACATACATGTAAGTGAAATAAGTAAAATATAGTATTTAAAAGAAATTATTACTAAACAGTTATTTACAAATTAAGGAGTCAAAAAAAAGGTACTCGGTTGAAAAATAATATTACTAAGTAGTTATAAAAACACTTGAAAAATTGAATATTTGGTCATAGAAATATTTTGAACCTGTTGAACCCTTAGAAGAGAAAAAAAAACTAAGAAAGCAACACATATTAATAAATAAAAATTAAAACAATTTGGATAACACTAAACGAAGATTTTTCTTTTTTAAATTACATAGGCTGTCCTATATGAATTAAACTTAACATGGAATGAGTCACCAACGTCTTGGTACTTATTGCCTAGAGCGTGAAGTCTATTGATCACTGCATTTTTACCATATGAAGTCGAAGTATTGTTGCCACAGTATTGGTAGGTTTGCCGAGTCGCTCTTTTTGGTACATTGAAATTAATAAGTGATAAAATTGCAGGGGTATCAAACGTAGAATGAATTATTTTATATAAATTTAGTAAGTCAGTTGTAATTCTTCAATCGCTTAATCTTAATAAGTTCAAAATATACAATACAAATTATAATCTAAAAATTCGATACTAACACCTAACTTAAAATAAATAAATCGTAAAAACTTATTCTGAACTCTGAATTTACAGGAATTGTGGTTTAAAAAATTTGACCTGACCACGGTCGATATAAGTTCTTCATAAAAACAATTTCGGGCACAAAATGGAACTGAAATACGATATGTTGAAATTTATTATGTTGCATGGTGTGGGTCAAGAAATAAAAGATATTCTTTAAAAATATTCATTTTATTCATCTAACTTAATTAAGTACTCTTTTCTTAAAGAATAGAACTAGAGAAAAGCCCTGTTGGCTCGTAGAATTATTTATTTTCTTCAGAGTATACTCTCAGGCGTGGTTAATTTGAAATAATATTTAAAGAGATTTCATACATTGATCTTGTTATTGTTTCAGGTTTACAGGCAACCCAAAAGTATATCGCCTGCTCAGAGTGCCAGTATAGTTGTTCGAAGAATAGTATTTTGATACAGCACATGTTTTCGCACACCGGTGAGAAACTATTCTCATGCCCAGAGTGTCAATATACATGTTCTCATAAAAGTCAATTTAAATTACACAAGTTGACGCATACCAGCGGGAAACCATTCTCATGCTCAGAGTGCCGATTCAAATGTTCTCGCAAAGCCGATTTAAAACGACACATTTTGACGCATACGGGCGAGAAACCATTCTCATGCTCAGAGTGTCAATATACATGTTCTCGAAAAGGCAATTTAAAACAACACATGTTAACGCATACCGGTGAGAAACCATTCTCATGCTCAGAGTGTCAATATACATGTTCTTGTAAAAGCCTATTAAAGTTTCATAAGTTGACACATACCGGCGAGAAACCATTCTCGTGCTCAGAGTGTCAATATACATGCTCTCGTAAAGAAAGTTTAAAACGACACATGTTGACTCATACTGGCAAGAAACCATTCTCATGCTCAGAGTGTCAATATACATGTTTTCATAAAAGCCAATTAAAATTACATAAGTTGACGCACACCAGCGGGAAACCATTCTCATGCTCAGAGTGCCAATTCAAATGTTCTCGCAAAGCCGATTTAAAACGACACATGTTTTCTCATACTGGCGAGAAATCATTCTCATGCTCAGAGTGTCAATATACATGTTCTCTTAAAGGAGATTTGAAACGACACATGTTTACTCATTCTGGTGAGTATACCTAGTACGCTTTATAACGTGTTTAATAAAAACATTGAACATTTGGGTTGAAAAACTGTGCAATCAAAACGCAGTATTGATCGTTTGGTGAAAACTTTTGAAGAAAGAGGCTCTTTAGCTGATAAGCACAAACCTAGGTCTCTTGCATCCCTTGCATTTACGGTGGCCACACTGAGACGTGATGGCTACTCACCGAGTCGTGGGAACTGTGGACCTTGACATCCACATAGAGACGTGGAGGGTATTTTTCTCCCCCTGAGGAAAAATAGCTGCCAGCTACCTTAAGACTGACGCAGCCTTCAAGGATCCAGTTCCACCAGCCCAGCCTACCACCTCCGGGGATCTACACCACACCATCCAGGAATCAAGATCGAACCATTCGGTCACCAACATCACGCCCAACGAGAGTAACAGATTTATTTAAAATCCTCCCTTCCTAATGAGTCTTAGCATTAATTTAAATTAAGTTAACATTTTTTTTTTTTTTTTAATACATTACATTAGTTTTTTTTTTGGTAACTGACTATTTTTTATGCATTCCAGCTTTTATAACTAATATACCATTTTATTCATGACTATTCCTGTTTTTAATTCTCTCCATCTCTACCACCTTATCACTTTTGAAAGTCAATTTCAACGCAGTAAATAAATACTGTTTTTAAAAGACAGAAAAAAGGTTGTGATAAGCTCGTAGCAATACCTAGTTCCTACCCGTCTTTTAATACTGTCCTTTTCTATGGCAGCCCTTTCTGCCTCTTAGTGGCTTCACTTGTTATATTTCTACTTATGTCATTACA
Source organism: Micrasema longulum (assembly GCF_059751315.1). NCBI lineage: Eukaryota > Metazoa > Arthropoda > Insecta > Trichoptera > Brachycentridae > Micrasema > Micrasema longulum. The sequence continues at coordinate 98,438 of NW_028277416.1, forward strand.
GCTGTCAAAGGCAGGGGAATAAGTATAATTTGTGTTATTTCCTTTGATTTAATTGGATCAGGATAGCAGTACTGCATCTCACCTGGCAGGAATTGATCATATGAATTCTCGATATGAGACGCAGGTAAAACTTGTAAGTAAAACTCTTTCATTATATAGTGTCGTCTGTTATCATCCGGAATATATTTATGTGAGAAGTGCTTGTTATCGCCGGGTGACGGCGGTGATCGCAATGTCATATACTGTTTAGGGGAGTATTAATACTGGACGATACTGGCTAGGAGCCGAGATATTATCTCCAGACATATAGATCAGAAGCACACAGCGTTGATGTGAATGTGATACTGGATGGTATGTACTCGCACATCTGGCCGGGAGTCGAGATATTACCTCCGGGTATATACTTAGATCATATACCATGATAATGCAGGTAACGCTCGGTAACATTTCAATCCTACACACACTAACAATAAACTTTAAATTAAACACAGTTTGAGAAATCCTAGAATCCAAAAAAAATAATTGGAATGTTGTATTAAGTCGAATTGAAATATTTTTTAATATTGTCTCGTTATTTTCCAATAAAATAAAAGTTAACTTTATGATGAATTATGAAAAATACCTCCTTATTTTACGGAGAAACAAATTTAATAGTGAATACTATCAACACCGATCTACATACGGCCTGCACACTGAAACCAAATGGCCGCCACTAGGGGCTTTATTAAATTTGTGTAAGAGTTGACTATCAAATGTTACTGCTGTAAAGTAGCCAGAGAATGGTTGCAATGAGTTAACAGTATTACAATGTAAACCTTACATTTTTGACAAAATCAATAATAAATTGGTTATTTAAAACACTATACATATAAATAAATATATATACATGTTATTAATAACAACATATTAAAAATTTAATCATTCGAATGGTTTCATAAAAAGACATTTACTAAGTGCCCATGTAAAAAAAAACATATTCATTTGATTTGAATTCATAAATAAAACAATGAATACAGGATTATTCAATTTATTCAACACAAGATGGAATTAAGATATACGTTTAAGTAATAAACTGACAAAAAAGGTAATCGAGAATAATGCGAGTATCTACAATTATTATATAAAATATATCCCACCCATCAATTCATAAAGAAAAAAGTTTGAGCTGTTTTATAAAACCTTAAAGGTATTGGTAATTACATAAAAATATTTGTGTACTGAATTGCAAAAGGCAATCAATATACTGAAAGAAAAATTTATTAATTTAATAACACAGATAAAAAATAGTATAAAGACTCAATGACGGCAAAAATATTGATAGTACAATTTTACTATAGCATAATATACACTGAATTACAAGGAAAAAATATAATACCTAAGGTCATCAATGTACACAAAGAAAAAATAATCCATTTATAACACAAATAAATATATAAAGACTCAAGGACAGCAAAAATATTTATGGTATGCATAAAAACAATTTTTAAATTTAAAAATAAATATAGGTTAATTAACGCATCACGAGAAGAAGAACACAATAATAAAACGTTTAGGGAAAAGACTAAAAGATCAATAATTACAAAAAAAATACAATTTTAAGTACTGAAGAATAAATGTCTTTACATAAAAAGGGAAAGATTTATAATATATTTTTTGTAACTGTAAGCAGTTGTCTTTTTTTACTTAGAACCGAGTGGAAAAATCTTTTTTTTTACACAATTGTTTAGTAGAGCATTCGTTGAGGACTTTAAAATTAGTCTCAAAATAGATTTTGCAGTGTGTCCTTCATTACAAATTAGGTCAGTAAGGAAAAAATCTGAATCTAAAATTACTTTCATAGTTAAATTCTTTTTGATTTAAAAAATACTGTCTATTTGTAATACTTATAAGTTTTGAATAGTTAGATAATTGTATACAAGAGCATTAACAATGCCAGGCTGCGGATAAAGCCATCCACCACGATCCATATTTCTTATAAGTCTATATGATGTGTCATTTAATTAAAATCATTGTGGACATTTTAATTTGTTGATAGCTGATCTAGCACAATATTCCGACAAGTATAGCAATACTGGTAGAAACGGTTTAATACTGTCCATGTCTTCCTGAGCATAATCAATGTCAGGAACCGTAGATGATGATATCAAACAGTCTTCGTTATATTGTAAATCAATATTGTCAAAGTCGATTTCCAGTTTACCATATAAATTAGAAGTCAACGTTAGTGGTAGGAGATTTTGGATCCATAACTTGGACTCGCATTCATATATTTGTCTGAGAGACACTAAATACTGTGATCCAGCCATCATCCTATATTTTCCAAGCCTAGCTTCCAGTGCACCAGTTTGAATCTTTCCCGGTAGACAATATTTAAAATTCGAGGAATTTATACAATAGTCCGCCATCTTCAGCAAACCAGCAGTAGTGTGGAGTATTGCCATATGTGTCTCCTTTGTAAGACCTCCAGATTTTTCCGAAGATACATTCCAAGCTTCCAACCACTGAGAAAACTTCTTCAGAAATAGTTTGTTTTCTGCATCTGCACAATTGGTCAGTGGATTTAGAAGTACATCTCTGAATCTAATGCCTCTGTTGGAAGACTTAACATTGACAATATTCCACCACTTAGTTATTAAGGAAGTAAATTCTGCCGTCGATTTGATATCGGGAAGCCGATGAATCTCTCCTAAATCTAATAAGGCATTTGCAACAAACATGTTAAAGATATTTAAAACTAATTTCACATTTTGTCTCTCGAATGAACTCGGGCATAGTGACTTCATTGTAAGACCATATGAAAATTTAACTAAATTTGAACATTTAATTTCATAAAGTTTGAAAATGGAAGAGAAGGAAAAACAAAACTCGGGAACGTAATTGACTGGCCAGTGTCTTTTTATTGATCCAATTGTTTCTCACACATTTAAGTATGTGAACTGAATCTAATATAAAAAATAAAGGCTTAGGTACTATCTAATTTCGGAGGAGAATTAGAAAATGTCACGGACTTTCTATTTATGGCATTATTGTCGCTCACTACACAGACAACTTGAAACCCCACTTTTTCAAGGCCAACGATAATACGTTGTATAAATAACTGTAATTGTTCCGCATCCATACGTTTTACAGGCAGAATATGAACAACTTCCTTGAACGATGACAGGAAGCTCTGAATCATGAAAGCATGGACGGTGGATGCGGTATCTTCGCTATTATAAGCAGCACCGACAATATTTCCAGCATATTATCATTGCATTTTAGCAAAGGAAGTATTCTCCTAATATATGATAAAAAACGTTCACTATGCTGCTCTATTTGGGGAGATGCTCAATAATTAGAGCACACTCTCTGCAAGGTTTGAGGATGTGGAATAGTTAAATTACCTGAACTTCTTAGAAATTTATAACAATGAGGAGAAAAAGACTTTAAAATACTACACGTAATGATAAAATGAGTCGAGTATGCCTTTTGATTTAAAAGCTTCAATTGTTCTATAATTAAATTAAATATTTTTTGGAGAGTCCAAGTTGTCTTTAAAACAAATTGCTAAGTCACTTAATTCTACACAAATGTTTTCTAAACGGTCACTCAAAGCTTTTTTAGTACACAACACAAATAATGATAATTTTTCCATGACGTTTTCGATACAATTAAAATTATCAATGCGCTTAGGAAAATCTATTCTATCTAATTTCTTCAGCTGGGTGGTGCCTTTATAAACGGACATTTCTAACTCACTATTTACACTTATAGATCCACTTTATATTGGAAATATCCAAAAGTAACTGCACTTTCCTTTTTGAAAGTGGTCCACTCGCCGAACTCGACATTTGTCACTAATTTGTCACAAAGTTCGTGGAAAGAATAAACACGTTTGGCAGCCACGTACTCCTGGTTTGAGGTTATACTATTTTGAATACCAATATGTAATTGCTCCATTTCCTCGCGACGAATCCGTTCACCGGCACTTTCCCGGGAAGATGTGGCTGGTGTTGATAAGTAGGACGGACAGTTGGGAAGAATAGATGGTATTGCTGTTTTCACCGGTCGAATTCTCGATAAAGGGACGGTTATTCTTTCCATAGAACCATTTATATTGGAAACTTCTCTCTCGATCTCTGAAGGTAAGAAATGAGCTTCACATACCTGAAAATGCAGTAAAATAAATATATTAGCCGTATAAATGTATAAAATGCAAAACTGCAAAACTATTTACAAAGCAATTATTGAACCACACGTTAACTACTGTAGTAGCATTTTATTTTTATCAAACAAAGAAAACATAGATAAACCAACTGTATTACAAAATAAAGCCTTTAGAATCATTTTGAAAAAAAACAGATATACGAGGGTAAAGTCGATGGTAAATGAAATGAAATTATTAACATATAAACAAAGAATATTTTACAATACAATGATATTTGTTCATAAAATTATAAACTCTAATAAAAAAACAGAATTTTGGAAAAAAATTGATCGGAACCAGCATGAACACGATCACAATACTAGAGAAAAGAACAAAATTAGACTTCCATTTAGGAAAAAGGCAAAGTCACAAAATTCCATTTTATTTAAAGCAATTAAAAAGTATTACGAAATGGAAAAAAATATTTATGAAGAAAAAAACATATCAAAATTTAAAATAATGGTCAAGACATATGTGATGAACAATTTATAAATTAAATATATTTGCAATGTTATTATTAGAACACACATAACAATATGTATGATATGTGTGCCCTACTTTAAGATTTAAATAATAAAAAAATATTTAAAAAAATCATGTAACTATTAAACATGCTATACATTATTCTACTTGAAGGAACAATATTTGTAGGTAAGGTTTATTTTATTTTATCAAACAACGGTCATTAGTTGTCGAACCAATGTAGATGTTACAATAAACTAGTTTTAATAAGATTTAAATAAACTTACTCTTGAAGTTGTTGTTAGAGTGAAATCTTTCCGGCAAATAGCCTTTATGTACTTTTCTCTCAACGTAGCGTCTTTTGGAAATGAAAAGAGGTGAACTTTAGGACCGGTTGAATAATTTCTATTGCAGTTTGGTACACTACACTGTGTTCACTGATTTCAACTGAACGAGAAAACACAAGCACGCCGCTCCGGATTCGTTTGTTTGTATGGCCCCATAGTTTATTATTCGGCAGATGGCGGTAATAGTCGTGCGCAGGCCTGTATGTAGATCGGTGTTTGGGTAATCGAGGCCGCTCAATTCGGCTCCACACACTTCCTCTATCAGCAACATGAGTTAAAATTTTGTTTATGAGTGAACATGTGTACTTTTAAACTGCGTTTTTGAGCACATTTAAATTGGCACTTTGAGCGTAAAAATAAATTCTCACAAGAATGAGTAAACAAGTGTCGTTTTAAATCGCCTTACAGAGAACATGTATATTGACACTCAGAGCACAAGAATGGTTTCTCACCGGTATGTAACTTTAATGGGCTTTTACCGTAACATGTATATTAACACTCTGAGCATGAGAATGATTTCTCACCAGAATGAGTGAACATGTGACATTTTAATGCGCCTTTTTTAGAACATGTGTATTGACACTCTGAGCATGAGAATGGTTTCTCGCCTGTATGAGTCAACATGTGAGATTTTAAATCGGCTTTGCGAGAACATGTATACTGACACTCTGAGCATGAGAATGGTTTCTCGCCTGTATGAGTCAACATGTGAAGTTTTAAATTTCCTTTGCGAGAACATGTATATTGACACTCTGAGCACGAGAATGGTTTCTCGCCGGTATGTATCAACTTGTGAAATTTTAATTGGCTTTTACAAGAACAAGAATATTGACACTCTGAGCATAAGAATGGTTTCTCGCCGGTATGAGTCAACATGTGTCGTTTTAATTGGTGTTTTTGAGAAAATTTATATTGACACTCTGGGCATGAGAATGATTTCTCGCCGGTATGAGAAAACATGTGTCGTTTTAAATCGGCTTTACGAGAACATGTATATTGACACTCTGAGCAAGAGAATGATCTCTCGCCAGTATGAGTTAACATATGTCGTTTTAAATCGCTTTTTTGAGAATATGTGCCGTTTTAAATGGTGTTTTTGAGAAAATGTATATTGACACTCTGAGCATGAGAATGATTTCTCACCGGTATGAGAAAACATGTGTCGTTTTAAATCGGCTTGGCGAGAACATTTGAATAGGCACTCTGAGCATGAGAATGGTTTCCCGCCGGTATGCTTCAACTTGTGTAATTTTAATTGGCTTTTATGAGAACATGTATATTGACACTCTGAGCATGAGAATGATTTCTCACCAGTATGAGTCAACATGTGTGAATTTAAATGGGGTTTTTGAGAACATGTATATTGACACTCTGAGCATGAGAATGATTTCTCGCCGGTATGAGAAAACATGTGTCGTTTTAAATCGGCTTTACGAGAACATTTAAATTGGCACTCTGAGCATGAGAATGGTTTCTCGCCGTTATGAGAAAACATGTGTCGTTTTAAATTGGCTTTACGAGAACATTTCGACTGGCACTTAGAGCATGAGAATGATTTCTTGCCAGTATGTTTCAACTTATATGATTTTAGTTGGCTTTTACGAGAACATATATATTGACACTCTGAGCATGAGAATGGTTTCTCGCCGTCGTGAGAAAACAAATGCTGTATCAAAATACTCTTCTTCGAACAATTATACTGGCACTCTGAGCAGGCGATATACCTCTGGGTTTCCTGTAAACCTGAAACAAAAATCAATGTAGGAAATCTCTTTGAATATTATTTCAAATTAACCACGCCAGAGTATACTTTGAGGAAAATAAATAATTTTACGAGCAACGAGGGCTTTTCTCTAGTTCTTTGCAAAGTTTCTAAACAGAAATCATACAAATTATTATTTTTTAGTTTTCATAAAAATAAGAGTACCTAAAGTTGAGTCTTAAAAAACATATGTGTGAAAAGGGATGTTAGCTTATTTGATAATAAGACATGTGACCTCTGATTAAAATGCGCCAAAAACTAAAAAAAAGTTCAGATTATACGAGTAAATTCTATTTTCTTAAATAAAACAGAAGATTAAAAAAAACGTCTTTTTTTAAATTCATGAATTTTTATTGGGGTCACTTTCGACCCCCGATACCAGTTACGTTGCTTTTGTGGCGATTCAGCTAAAGGTTTATTTACTAAGCAGTTAATAAAAATATTGAAGTATTAATTTCTAGAATAAAATGAGCTTCGAAGAAATGGCTCAGTACTACCCGATAACCGATTATGACCTAAGTAAGGGATCTACGAACTACGGCCCGAAATAAAATATGTATCGTAACTACGTATTCCAGTAGCTGTAAGTTTCCGCTGTTTGCAGATGTGGATCTTGAAGTAGGCCACACATAAACATATTCTTTTACGTGCTCTAATAATAACAATGTTTATATATTTCATTCATAAGTTGTTAAGCACATATTCCTTTACCTTCAGATTGAATTTGGCTATTTTTTTATTCATTAATTAATGTTTTTTCCAGTATCATAATATTTCTTACTGCCTTTTATGTCCATATGTATTTTTGAAAATAAATGCTTGCGTTCTTATGATTTACCCAAATATTTCAATTGAAGAGGCCATTTTCAACGAGTTGTAAATAACTCACTATTTGGAAATAGAAATTAAGTTGTTGTAGAGGGGGGTGCGAACCTCGCACCTTTAATTTTGAAATTTCGCGACTTCGCCATTTTTATAAATGGGAGTTTGATTTTTACCTTTTCTCTGGTACTGAGATCATGTTCATGTCGGTTTCGATCAATTCTTTTCCAAAATAATGTTTTTTTAGAATCGATAATATTATACACAAATATCATCGATTTAAAGGCTTTGTTTTGTAATATTTTTATTTATTATTTATTATATTTATTGCAAAAAAAATAATATACATACTTAATAACAGGGAATCTATTTAAAACCAATTAATGTAAAATGAAAATGGAGTGTTCTCTGTTTATGATAGTCTCCATCTAACATGGCACAGCCTGTTCTAAGATGGAGATTTTTTATCTTCAGAGCGTAAGTAGTCCTATACTAATAAAACAATAACATAAAAAAGAAAAACTAAAACTACTTATAAGGCATTTGCCTAGCTAATCAAAAGTAAGCAATAAAAAATCATTATTATACAAATGTAAAGTATATATATTGTAACGGTCAGTGTAGGTTGATATAAATTATTTGGTCCCAGGTGGGCGACATAATAGAGATAGATTATCAAAAATCAACAAGCAAATGTTTTAAGATTAAGAAGAATAATGCAGATAACCAAATAAAGTACCTACAAATACTTTCACCAGTTTCGTCTCTCCAATGAAGACAGATTAAGAGATTGCTCTATTGCTTTTTACCAAAGGCGGTTGATACAAATGGGACAATACAGTTAATGTGTGTTGCTGAACGAGTGTTTATATTCTGTTGGGTTCTTTTGACCTCACTTCATTTATCATAAAATTTAAGTAGTAGGCACCTTACAAACAACTCTTACATCCAATATCTTTAACTCAGCCAGTAGATCTTTCGTTTAATATCTCAAAGGTTTTATGAGAAATATGGTTAGTTTGTTTGAATATATTTGATTTAATAATTTATTTTTTATTTTTATTTATTTACTTAAGTTAGTTAATATTACATTGTATATTAACTAATATATTTACAATTATAACAAATACTTATTAAATATTTCTTACATAACTACATTATTACAATAAACATAACATTTTTTTTTTAAATCCGTAAGTTTTCTTTCATTCTTCATACTTTCAGGCATCTCATCATACAGTTTTAACCCTTTATACATTAAGCTATTTTGTGATTTTGTTTTTTTCTTAAGTGGTAGTCTTATCCTATTTCTATTTCTTGTCCTATATTTATGTACATTTCTATTTAATATAATTTCACTTATAAAATACTTTGGCATGAGATTATTAAACACTTTATATATAAATACAAAGACATTATACAATAGTCTTTTCTTTATTCCTATCCAGTTCAATTGTTTTCTCATTTTTTCAACACTATTATAAATGTAATATGCTGCTACAGTAGTTTATGTGTGGTTCAATAATTGTTTTGTAAATAATTTTGCAAGAATCCTTATCAACAAATCTTTCCATTCTTCCCAAAATTGAAAATATTTTTTCAATAATTTTATTTCCATTTTAGGGTATTGATGAAATGTTAATTTCCAATCCATCATTACACCCAAATATTTAAGTTCACTAAATTTATTCAGTTTTTTTATTTTCTATTATAATTGGCAACGTAATTTCTGTAAGTTAGTTCCCTATATTCATATATTTTGTTTTATTTATACTTCATTTATACATGGCATGAATAATTAAACTCTCAGTTCGCGTGTGCAACTGTGCGCAAGTCCTCCGCGTACCATCATCCAGCACACTCCGCAGACGTAATCTCGGAACAGATAATGTGGAAGGAAGTATCACTTACTTGAAGGTATTTCCCTGCTACGCGAGGAATCCAAACATTCTCGTTTAATGTCAGGGTAGTCAAAGTCCATCTCCGTGAAGATAAGAATATCACTGGTTATCCTAGGCAGGTCAGAACTGGTCCCCGGTTCAGCCTTCACCTCCTGGCTTATACGGGGACGTGGCGCCCCTTCCCCGGTACGGAGAATGTCTCCTTCTACATCGCCAGTCCCCGGTTCAGCCTTAATATTCACTGAAGCGATTTCCATTTTTAATCGTAAATACCCTGAAAATTGCACCATTTGTTAATATTACATCTAGTAAGAGTTACAGAAATAAGCTTTTAAAGAGTCAACTGATGATAAGCAGAGACGATCTCTCGGACCCGCTGTGCCGGCCTTTATATCTTGTAAGTTGTATAAACCTGTGTTTAATGTTTATTGTTACTGTGTGTAGAGTTGAAATGTTACCGAGCATTACCTGCATTGTCATGGTATATGATCTAAGTATATCCCGGAGGTAATATCTCAGCTCCCGGCCAGATGTGCGAGTACATACCATCCAGTATCACATTTACATCAACATACAAACGATCAGTTCTGTCTTTACAGTCACAGACAAAATATATATCCTGATATGACGGAAATATCACAAATTGTACTTATTTTCCTGCCTTTGACAGCTGTAATGTAATGATGTAACGTTGAACTATAACAAAGTAAAGCAACTTAAGTGGCAGAAAGGGTTGCCATAGAAAAGGACAGTTTTAAAAGACGGGTAGGAACTAGGTATTTCTACGAGCTTATCACAACATTTTTTTTCTGTCAAGAGGTGTAATAAATTAAAAAAGATAGAATCTATTAAAAATTGTATTTATTTACTGGGTTGAAATTGACTTTTAAAAGTCGTAAGGTAGGAGAGAGGTAGGAGAGGTAAGAAAAGTCGTAAGGATTAAAATTATGGCTCAGACTCTACGTTAAGAAGGGAGGATTTAAAATAAATCTGTTACTATTGTTGGAGGTGGTGTTGATGACCGATTGGTTGAGTCTTGATTCCTGGATGGTGTGGTGTTAATTTCCGGAGGTGGCAGGATGGGCTGGTGGAACTGGATTCTTGAAGGCTGCGTCAGCCTTCAGAAAGCTGGCAACTATTTTACCTCAGGGGAGGAAAATACCCTCTACGTCTCTGTGTGGATGTCAAGGTCCAGAGTTCCCACGTCTCAGTGTGGCCACCGTTAATGCGAAGGATGCAAGTGACCAATCTTTTCCATTGTACTGCTTTAATAGCATTTTTAGGAGCCTTTTGGGGCGGGTTGTATTTCTCTCCCCATTGGTTGTTAGCCACTCGTTTCCTTTGCCAGATTATAACAAGGAATGTATATTATTTGATATGGACATTTCCATTCCTAATAATGTCAAGTATTATTGATTGATTTGGTGTTTATTTTGTAGAATTCCATATTTAAACTTATAATATTATAAATCAAACACTGATTTGAGTCTACTGAACACATAATTTTATTTTTACAAATATCAAAACAACAATTTCGTGACAATTGTTTCGACAATTGTTTTGACACATTTGTTTAAAAATGTTCTAACAAGACACAACAATTGGCACGAAATTTGAGTTTTTATATTTGTAAAAATAAAATAAAATGTTCAGTAGACTTAAATCAGTGTTTGATTTCTAATATTATAAATTTAAATGATATGTATTCTTCTCTTATCTCCTCTTTCCTTTTTCTTTATTTAAAAAAAACTATCTTCATTATATTTATAATACCAAACTATGCAAGAATTACAATAATACTATACTAACAAAAATAAGTTTTATTTACATGATACTTTAGTTTATTTCTATTGATGATATTTAGAGAAATCGGGATTGTTTTCTATGATAATAAAAAACCTAAATACCTCATTAAAAGTTCTTAAAATTACAACATAATCAATTAGAAAAACAGGGTCGGGTCGGTTAACTATACATTATATGGACGGATGAAGCAAATTACGCGCCTGGAAGATTATCATATTTAAGTTGAATGTTGTTTTATAGTTAATTAAAAAATTCTACTTAAACATTGCTTTATTAGCGCTCTCTGTGAGATGGCCGGCAAAGCTCTCTCCGTTTTTTATAAATTTATTTAGGATTCGCATCTTCCTCCAACAAAATGATAATTGTTCAAAATATTTATCGCCAGATGGTGCTAGTAGTACTAAATAGGACTAATCATGGCCTCTGTGTTTGTGACGTATGTCGGTTTCTATTATCTGTTCGTCCTGTCAAGTTGCTGCACTTGTTATAGTTCTGGTTGCCATTACCGCTGTCACAGGCCTTTCTGCCTATTCCTCTGAATGGGTATAATTTGTGATTGTTCTTTTGTTCCAATTGAATCCGGATATATCTTTAGTATGTGATTATATCTCACTTGGCAGAAATTGATCGTGCGTATTCTGAATACCACGCAACAAATTAGGAGTTTTAATTCTAGGTAAACTATTTCATTATGTAGTGCCGTCTTTTATTCAAAATATGATTATGTGAGAAGTGCTTGTTATCGCCGGGTGACGGCGGTGATCTCAATGTAATATACTGTTAAGGAGAGTATTAATACTGGACGATACTGGCTAAGAGCCGAGATATTACCTCCGTGTATACACTTTTCAGGATATTAACTATTAAAAATGGAAATCGCTTCAGTGAATATTAAGGTTGAGCCGGGGACTGGCGATGTAGAAGAGGACATTCTCCGTACCGGGGAAGGGGCGTCACGTCCCTGTATAAGCCAGGAGCTGAAGGCTGAACCGGTGACCAGCTCTGACCTGCCTAGGATAACCAGTGATATACTTATCTTCACGGAGATGGATTTCGACTACCCCGACATTAAACAAGAGTGTTTAGATTCCTCTCGTAACAGGGAAATACCTTCAAGTAAGTGATACTTCCTTCCACATTATCTGCTGCGAGGTTACGTCTGCGGACTGTAATGGATGATGGTACGCGGAGGACTCGCGCACAGTTGCACACACGAACTGAGTGTTGTGTTATTCATGCCATGTATCATAAATAAATTATAAATAAAACAAAATACATGAATATAGATAACAAATGAACAGAAGTAACGTTGTTATTTCAAAAAGAAATGATTAACTGAATAAAGTTTAAAAAAGTCAAAGTACTCACATGTAAGCAAAAAATATTCTTCAACACGACGATATTTGTGTAAAATATTATTAATTCTAAAAATAACATTGGCATATAAACAGAATTCTGGAAAAATATATTTTATTATTTCCAATGTGTGTTAAACCAATTGGATAGATCTTAAACACATTCTGATCAAATTATTTTAATCGAAAGACGTTTGCAGTTCAAATCCTACAGCTAGAATGTGTAAAACACTTACGCAATTGATTTAAAACACTATTGAATATGGAACCGATTTTTCCAGAACTGTGGTTAAATGCCTACGACCTGAACTAACTAACTAACTAACTAACTAACCATCATGCCATTTCCCCGGAGGGGTAGGCAGAGAGGATAGAACGCCACACCACTCTGTCCTGGCACACTTCCTTTGCTTCCTTCACATTCATACATCTACTCATGCACGCACGTCGATTATTCCGACTTTTCACATGACCACTTTCAAGAATTTGTTGTACTTAATCATGCCATGTCTTTCTCGGCCTTCCTCGACTTCTACAACCAGACACATTCGCATTATAAATCTTTTTAGCCGTTCTTTCATCATTCATTCGCTCCACATGACCGAACCATCGCAAAAGACCTTTCTTAATTTTGTCGATAATGCTTAAACTCAGCCTTGCGTTCTGCTCTAATTTCGACATTAGGGCACCTATCATACATTGTTTTTCCGCACATTCGCCTGAGGGATCGCATTTCAACACGACCTGAACACGGTATATATATATATATACATCCTTCATAAAAGCCGTTTCGATAAAATATGGTATTATGATGCAGTGTGGGTCAAGAAATAAAAGAAATTCACTAAAGAATATTAATTTTTATCCATCATAATTATGATAATGATTCCTTATAATCGCTAAAAAAAACTCGTAGCTCGGACATTATTTATTTTCCCCCAAGTAAACTCGGGTAGGCTCAATTTGAAATAATATTCAAAGCGATTTCATACATTGTTCATGTTTTTGTTTCAGGTTTACAAGCAACCCAGAAATATGTCGCCTGCTCAGAGTGCCAGTACAAATGTTCAAAGGAGAGTATTTTGATACGCCACATGTCTTCTCATACCGGCAAGAAACCATTCTCGTGCTCAGAGTGCCAACACACGTGTTTTCGTAAAGCCCATTTAAAATCACACATGTTGATTCATACCGGCGAGAAACCATTCTCATGCTTAGAATGTCAATATTCATGTTCTCAAAAAGGCCGATTAAAATCACATATGTTGACTCATACTGGTGAGAAACCATTCTCGTGCTCGGAGTGCCAATTTAAATATTCTCAAAAAAGCGATTTAAAAAGACATATGTTGACTCATTCTAGCGAGAAACCATTTTTATGCTCAGAGTGCCAATATACGTGTTCTCGTAAAACCTATTTAAAATCACACATGTTGACTCATTCAGGCGAGAAACCATTCTCATGCTCAGAGTGCCAATATACGTGTTCTCACAAAGCCCATTTAAAATTACACATTTTGACGCACACCGGCGAGAAACCATTCTCATGCTTAGTGTGTCAATATACATGTTCTCAAAAAGGCCGATTAAAATCACACATGTTGACTCATACTGGTGAGAAACCATTCTCATGTTCAGAGTGCCAATACATATGTTCTCGTAAAAGTGATTTAAAATTACACTTGTCGACTCATACCGGTGCGAAACCATTCTCGTGCTCAGAGTGCCAATTCAAATATTCTCAAAAAAGCGATTTAAAACGACATATGTTGACTCATTCTAGCGAAAAACCATTTTTATGCTCAGAGTGCCAATATACCTGTTCTCGTAAAACCTATTTAAAATCACACATGTTGACTCATTCAGGCGAGAAACCATTTTCATGCTCAGAGTGTCAATATACGTGTTCTAAAAAAGGCAAATTAAAATTTCACATGTTCACTCATACTGGCGAGAAACCATTCTCATGCTCAGAGTGCCAATATACGTGTTCTCGTAAAACCTATTTAAAATCACACATGTTGACTCATTCAGGCGAAAAACCATTCTCATGTTCAGAGTGTCAATATGCATGTTCTAAAAAAGGCGAATTAAAATTTCACATGTTCACTCATACTGGTGAGAAACCGTTTTCATGCTCAGAGTGCCAACACACGTGTTCTCGTAAAACCGATTTAAAATCTCACATGTTCACTCATACTGGCGAGAAACCGTTCTCATGTTCAGAGTGTCAATATACATGTTCCCAAAAAGGTCAATTGAAACGACACAAGTTGACTCATACCGGTGAGAAACCATTCTCATGCTCAGTGTGCCAATTCAAATGTTCTCGAAAACGCTATTTTGAACGACACATGTTAAGTCACACCGGTAGAAAGTATTCAGAAGACAGTTAACAGTTATACCGCTCATTTTTGCTCCCATTCTTGAATCATTTAGTTATTTTATACAGTTATCGATGTATATGTTGAACAGCCATGGTGACATTAAAAATTCCTGTTAGGAATGTTAAACCACGATGTGAATGACCCATCCACCTTCACACATGCTGTGCTGTCCTTGTACAGTGAGGCAATAGCCCTCGTCAGGTTACCATTCACTCCGAAAGCGATTATCCCGGAACTTGTTGCATTCTGTCAGTAAATCCTCGATATTATAATTAAACATGTTATGTTAGCCATAGAAGGAAGCGTTTCTTTGATTCGTCGTTTTCTTAAATTGGTTCAGAAACAATACCACAATATAGCTGATGAAGATGTGCATCCAAACACAATATAATTTCCATCGTCACTTAGTGTTAAATCGACAAAATTAAGACATTTGGTCGATTTAACACTATGATGCAAGATTTTTGGGGGCATTTTCTAAGAGTTATAAATTTATTTATTTATTAATTAACGGGCCTAGTCCATGTATACAATTTATAGGGTTTAAATATTACAATAAAAGAATAGTTTAAAACATAAAAAAATAGAAAAGAAGCATCGACAAACATGAGGGACATCGAGACGAGATCCGCACTATTTATTTAGTGGTCGTTTAAATCACTGTAAACTTAAACCAAAAAAGTCCAGATCAGTCTTGAGGTAACAATACGACAAAGAGAATTAAGGCCATAGTTTGTCCTATGCTGATGGATGAACAGTACTTCATTGTTTCTCAATCTACGAGTCGGAATATTGAATTTTACTTGTGCCAGTAATGATGGAACATCGATTCTACCATTTAGTATGCCGAACATATATATGGAATCAAAATTAGTTCTACGTTTTAGTAGACTAGAAATATTTAACATTGACTCCATATCAGCATAAGAATAATTACCTCTCTCTAGTCCGAGCCGAGCATCCACGCTATTTTTCGAAGCGAGCGATGTTGGACTGATTCAATGTGATTTATGCGATTGACATAGAACGGAGACCAGACCACTATTCTAGGAGGCATATTCTAGAGGAGGGCGAACAGTCGAGCAATAAAGAGTTTTGATTGTACGGACATTAGTAAAATCAGAAAAGTAATTTCAGTGATTAGCTTAAATAGCTCAGAATTAGAAAATGGGAAACAGGTTGTGATACAGCGGGGTTCGAACCTCGCGAGCCTGCAACGCCAGCCTCATTTAGTTTTCCTTTTATTTTTGTATGGGAGTTGCTTTTTTATTTACCTTGCCCGAGGTTTATATTTCAAATAAGTTGATTTTTCTGCAATTCTTTTACTTTAAATTTAGCCAACTTTTGGGGATCAGGTAGGAAAAAAAGTGAAGTGGGCCAATCAGAAACTTCTCAGCATTTGCTCACATGGAGAGGAAACTACTCAAAAGTCTTCAG
Source organism: Micrasema longulum (assembly GCF_059751315.1). NCBI lineage: Eukaryota > Metazoa > Arthropoda > Insecta > Trichoptera > Brachycentridae > Micrasema > Micrasema longulum. The sequence goes on from NW_028277416.1 coordinate 114,903, forward strand.
GAGAAGCCGGCCTATTGACAGCAGTCAACAGGCCTTCCGTTCCACTAGAAGAGTATTCGGCGTTTTTTCCCCACTTTGGTTTATTTGACCAATTGCCTGCACTATTTTGACCATGTACGATACTACCTCTCGTGTGAGTTCTTTATTACCTATCACCGATGGGATGTCGCGTGGATCTTCACCCAGGCTTCTGCATCGCGCCTCCGGCTGTCGTCTCTGTCATGTCATGTCTTTAGCTCACTCAAAAGCATCCTGGACGTTAGCACTCTTAAAAATGTCTACTTTGCGCTTTTCCAATCGGTGGCTGCTTATGGCATAATTGGCTGGGGAGGTTGCTCGACAATTGTCACGAGCCCCCTAATCCAGACGCAAAAACTTATTCTTAGAGTTATGCTTCGGTGCCCTCCGACCTACGACCTACCCGTCTGAACCGTTATTTCAATTGTTAAAAGTTCTTGCTATTCGTCAAATCTATATCAAGAATGTATTGACAATTTTCTGGCCAGGCGACTGCGGAAGGAGGTCCCAACTGCCAACAGAATGCCCGTACGAGGTTTTCGCGTAACCTAAACTTCTTAATATCGAGAACGTGTACGATGTTTGCTCGGAGACACTTTTTATATATAGCTGCAAGAGTGTTCAACACCTTGGATGAACATATTAAGTTCTCCAAAACAATGTCTATATTTCAGATGAAGATCCATAATTGGATTGTATCGAGGGGTAGAGACCACTGTATGAGATTGTTTTGGGAATAAATATATAATATCGCTGCTGTCTTCAATATTATCCACATACGTATATCGTATATGTGTATATCATAACTGTCATACGTATTATTAAATAACTTTTCCACATTCCATTTTTCGACATGTATAAATTTTTATTATTTTTTTAATTTATTTTTTTAAACTTTTTGTACATTGGCGGGCTTATTGCCAAATGGCAATTTCTTCCAACCAACCGATAAAATAAACGTTTTTTTTTTATAATTCAAGTTACAGAACATATTCAATAGAAAATAAAGATTAAAAAGCTAAAGATATATAAAAATAGAAATAAACGTATTTGTTTATAAATTACCTTAAATTAAAACTATTACTCAATAGGAAAAAGGAAAAAAGAGGAAAAAGGAAAGGACGAGAGATTAAGGAAGAGAAAGGAGATGTTTCTTCAGGCGATCTTTGATGGTGGTTGGTGGATGGGAGATGATTCCACAGTGGAGCCGCATGGACACTGTATGAGTTTGAATTGCTCATCTAATGAGAGAACTAATGATAATTGGACCTCGGATTAAACAACGCCGCGGTGGACATTTGATCGACATTATCTTCAAAACATCATGATATAAAAATATCCGTTTACCGTTACCTTAAATTAAAACTATTACTCAATAGAAAAAGGACAAAAGAGGAAAGAGGAAAAAGGAAAGGAGGAGAGATTAAGGAAGAGAAAGGAGATGTTTCTTCAGACGTGATTTAAACAGAGATAATGTAGTAACATCTTTGATGGTGGTTGGTGGATGGGAGATGATTCCACAGTAGAGCCGCATGGACACTGTATGAGTTTGAATTGCTCATCTAATGAGAGAACTAATGATAATTGGACCTCGGATTAAACAACGCCGCGGTGGACATTTGACTGACATTATCTTCAAAACATCATGATATAAAAATATCCGTTTTATGTAAAATAAAATTTGTTTTATATTTTAAGTTTAAAGTTCATTAATTCAATTACTCTTATTAAATGACCCTTTACTTTCTACTCTGTTGTGTCAATCAATATTTCCGAGCGCGCAATAAAATTTTAAAGAAATTAACAGATTGCTTTTTTTTACCTTACATTTGTGTTATGATTTTTTTTCCCATCAATCAACATTACGCTGCGACCTCACGAATGCGCGCGGCGCAAGTGGGGCATAGTGCGGGAATTACTGGACACAGTCCGATGTATTCAAATATGATTCTACCCTCCTTCTGGACTATTCTTAATTCTATAAGTGTGTTATTAATAATTTGAAAGAGTCTTACCTATTAATCTTACAAAGGTTCCAGCCCAGCTCCGTCTACACGTAAGAATCAATAGAAGGAAGAATTTAATAAAGAAATCAACGTTGCAATGAGGAATTCCACTGTTTTCTATTAGCGTACTATTTAACTGAGCAAAAATATATTTATATTTGTGCGTTATTTACAAAGATATGATTTTTGAAAGTTACATTTATAAAATACCGCCCCAAATGACTGTAATCAGTGTGTCACTTTTCAGTAGTGACGTCATGAAACGGTTGGCGTTCTTACTTTCACTGACCTGACAAGAATCTATGGAATATTGCTTTGATTACTTCATTTAGTTGATCGTAATTTGCTCATTTCTAAGTTATGGTTGTTTTTACGAACGCTTCGATTTAGAAACACCTAGAAAGTTGACATAATCTCTGGTTGAAATGTCAAATTATACTCTTTTTTTTTCTATAGTCAAAACGTTCCTTACAAGGTGCGAGGGCTTTAAAGCGGAAATACTACACGTAGATATAAGGAGTGACGTCATTATTTACGATTTTAAAATGAATACTATTTTTAACATTTTTTATTTATTTTTGCGTGCGTTTTTGAGATATTTCATCCTACTCCAAATTTTGAAATATTCACATGTACACGAAAACGTTTTAAAAATTAAATTCCGGGTTGGGCTGGAATTCCTCATTTAAGAATTTAATCCTTAATTTCTTCATCTTACTGACGAGTGCTCAGGCGATAATGGTTGTTACCTGTATTCTTCAGTTCTGCGTCTAAACTGCCTCAGATGTGCCCCCGCAAAAATAAAACAAAATTTAATAATATACATTAGTTTTGTAATTTTTATTTCCAATAGATTTTTTATACACAGTCTTTGCTAAAACCATACAACACGTACAAAATAATTTGCGGCCACACTACCACTCATCACAACTGCACTCGGCACATCAAACTGATTACTGAAAGCATTGTGAGGATTCCACACACAGTAAAACCTCTTTTTTACGCTGAAAAGGACCCATTTTTTTCCTTCATTCTCATTCAAATCTCCCCCCCCAACAAACGTTTTTCACAACCCCGGTTTTACGTTGAAAATTTTTCAAAACTCATTCGTTCTGTCGAAACTAAATTAGAAGTAGGTGCAGTGTAATTGACCATTTTGTTTGCGTGTCTAATTTTGTCATTTAACTAAATTGTGAGTCTTTACGTCAATAAATTACGATGCAGAAAGTTTAAAATTTGGCAGTAGAAATATTTTTTGAAGTTATGAACACAATTTGGAAAGAATATTGTTCAAACAGTGATCATAAAAGTGTGAAACAGTTTTGCGGCGATGTAAATGACAGTTGAAATTCTGTGTTGCCATACTAAAAAAAGTGATACCATATAAAAAAAAAATCCAATATTCAGGGAAAAAATCATTGTAGGCACTTCATGCAAATCCAAATTTTTACTTTCGTGTTTTTAAGGTTAAGAGTACCCACAAAAAAATATTTAAACATGTTTTTTTTTAATTCAATAAAAAAAAAACATGTGGTATTGATTGCGAAAATACATTGTTTTCAAATGAAATCATAGATAAATATGAATAATTCCCAATTAAGACAGTTTTTACAATGTTTCTGCAGTTTTTAATAACACGCCTTTTTGCTGCTCCCTTGAAAAACGTAAAACAGGGGCTTTACTGTATTTCATATACTTTGCACACTGTGTAACATTCTGGAAACGAGGGAAAGAGTCGAGGAAATGTGAATGTTTAAACAAAGGTAGAATGGTCAATGTTACAATGAGTGTAAAGTGGCGACTTAAACCAATTTCTAGCCAATGGCGGGTCAAAAGCCCAGTAAATGCATAAACTTTCACACTCCTTTCTCTTATTTAGAGTTGGACAGCCATTCGTCATTTTTGTAATTTGGACATAGGAGACGAAAAAAAAAATACACATTTATTGTGAGCTGCGGTGATGCCTTGACGCGAGCGGCCGGGAGAGCTGCGACGGTCGCCTTTACGACATCATCATGTCCGCCGGGGGGAGACGAGAGCGACTGCGGGTGGTTGCGAGTGGACGCGCGGCGCCGTAACAGCGGCGGCCGCTGTTATGAGGTCATCATGTCGGTGACGGACGACGCGGTGGTGTTGGGGCCGCGGAGGGAGTCGTTGATGTCGCGCCGGAACGTCGCGAGGTTTTGGGTGAATCTGAAAAAATGACGCGGTTTCGTGAAGGGTTTCGGGTATGGGATGCCCATTTTATCGGGGATATCGACATGTCGGAAAGAGTCCAAAGACGAGCTACAAAGCTGTAATCTATATCAAGTGCAAGTAGTAATGTCACAAAAAAATCTCCCAGTTGTGATTATGGATGTAAAATTACGTAATTTTACCAAAAGTCGCGGTAAAATACCGTTATTGAGAAACGAATTTGACGGACTTATTTTTATTTTTCAAAGATATTACAAATACGAGTAGCTTTGTTTTAGGACACTTTACATGACTGCGAAAACCAGGTTTAGATCCATCGGGTGGTTGTCGAGATTTATTAGAAGTATGGGACGTTCAAGGTCATTCGGTATGTACTTTTTTCCCTTTTTTTTATAAAAAAGGTTATGTTTTGAAACTTAACGGGATCGGTGGACATAGGGTCCTTGGGTAAAACCTTAAGTTTGTGACCTTGAACGACCACCGCTCATGCCGCGATTTCGAAAACATGGTGTTTAAAATGCAAGAAAAGCGATTTGCTTATGAATGTTGATAAATCGAAAGTGATGGTTTTTGAAAGGGATGAAAATATAACTAAATGTGAGATCAGCGAGAACGGAGATATTCTGAATCAGGTAGAAGAATTTGTGTACCTGGGAAGTATGTTTACTAGGGACGGAAAGGAGGGTGAGTGCCGGGAACAGGGTGAACGGTGCACTAAAATCTACTTTGGCAAACAAATGTTTATCGCAGGAGGCTAAACTAGCAGTTCACAACGGAGTTCTAGTTCCAACTCTAATGTATGGGAGCGAAGTATGGAATTGGAAAAATAATGATGAAAGTAGGTTAAATGCTGTCGAGATGCGATCCCTCAGGCGAATGTGTGGTAAAACGATGTATGATAGGTGCACAAATGTCGAGATCCGTGAAGTGTGCAAGGCTGAGACAGAATCAAGAAAGGGGTGGTGCGTCGGTTCGGACATGCAGAGCGAATGGACAGCGAAAGAACGGCTAAAAGGATCTACGATGCAAATGTTGATGGATGCAGAAAACGAGGAAGACCGAGAAAGACATGGCACGATCGAGTCCATCAAATACTCGAAGATGGACATGTCAAGAGTAGGAATAATCGGCGTGCGTGCATGAGAAGATGTATGAATGTAGAAGGCAGCGAGGTCTGTATGCCAAGATAGAGTGTTATGGCGTTCTATCCTCTCTGCCTACCCCTACGGGGAAACGGCGTGATGGTTTGTTGTTGTTGTTGTTGTTGTTGTGTACAATTACGTCCCTGAAGATTTTATGGAGAAAAAATATACGAAAGTCTGAGAAAATAAAATTGACTTAAAAATCGTGATAATTTATTTTTTCCGTAGGATCAACACTCTCCAAGATGCACGTTTGACCATCAAATACATTTGATCAAAATAGCACAAAAGTGCTATTTGCACTTACTTTTTACTAATTGTTTGATAGTTGACCAACCAAAAGTCAACATTATCATCATTCCATGTCCGCTACCATTAGTTGGAGCATATGGTATTCACAAAGATCCTCCAGGCATCTCGGTCGGATGCCAGCTCCTGTGCATCCTCACAAGTCAGGTAGTTGTGACACGAACTACCAACTGAATTGGCAGCGGAGGTCTAAGCCGCTGAGAACTTGATGCCTCGCTAAGCAGGCTGACCCGAAGTAGCATTATGTAATGGGTTGATTAATTAGTATGAGCAATATTTTGAGTTTGTCCAAATTTTTGTAGACAAGGGGTGGATTCAACTCCCCGGGGAGCTGTTTATATTAACATATTACAACAGAGATGAAGAACATTTAAGAGAAGGTAATATAGAAGTCCAGGCATCTACAGGGCTTATGACCTGCCAATGGCTGGTTTAAGTGGCCACATTACACACTGTGTAACATTCACCATTCTGCCCATATTTGAACATCTATATTCCTTCAGTTCTTTCAACTGTTGATGTTTGTGAAGTTAAAGAGCTGAAACCTTTATTTATGCGGGTGAGATTCATCAAATTGAATTATTTCACCTACATACTAGACTAGGCAACGCCTGAAAATATTATTTTTTCAATTTCTATACTTCTTCATGGACCAGGTAATTTATGTACAATATTTTGAGTTTGTTCAAATATTTGTAGACAAGGACTGGATTCAACTCCCTGGGGAGCTGTTTATATAAACATATTACAACAGAGATGAAGAACATTTAAGAGAAGGTAATATGAATGTTACACGGTGTGTAAAGTGGGCACTTAAACCAGCCATTGACAGGTCATAAGCCCTGTAGATGCCCGGACTTCTATATTACCTTCTCTTAAATGTTCTTCATCTGTATTGTAATATGTTAATTAGTATGAGCTCGCCAGCAGAGATGTTCGTCCATTAGTACTCCTAAATCAGAAATGTGGTCATATTTCCCAAGACCAAAAGATGTGATATTTTGATATTTAGGGTTCCGTAGTCGGGTCTAGGACGGAGTAGGATGGAGGCGCTCACTTGTCCCTGTTCTTGGTGAGCAGGTTCCGCTCGATGCCCTCCATGAGCGAGAGGAACCACTGCGCCATGGCCGGCTGGCGCTCGGGGGGCTGCGCGGCCACGACGCGCGCCCGCAGCCGCTGGAAGTGCTCCTCGTCCAGCAGGATCAGCCCGAGCAGGGGACGCGACATGGACCACTGGTTGCGGCAGTCCTCGAACATTATCACGTTCAGCACCTGCGGACGAGCGCGCATTGCGTTCAGACAATCGCTCGGGAAATTAATCAAATAACTAACTAACTAACCATCACGCCATTTCCCCAGAGGGGTAGGCAGAGAGGATAGAACGCCACACCACTCTGTCCTGGCACACTTCCTTTGCTTCCTTCACATTCATACATCTTCTCATGCAGGCACGTCGATTATTCCGACTTTTCACATGACCACTTTCAAGAATTTGTTGTACTTGATCATGCCATGTCTTTCTCGGCCTTCCTCGACTTCTACAACCGGACACATTCGCATCATAAATCTTTTTAGCCGTTCTTTCATCATTCATTCGCTCCACATGACCGAACCATCGCAAAAGACCTTTCTTAATTTTGTCGATAATGCTTAACTCAGCCTTGCATTCTGCTCTAATTTCGACATTAGGGCACCTATCATACATTGTTTTTCCGCACATTCGCCTGAGGGATCGCATTTCAACAGCATTCAGTCTACTTTCGTCCCTTTTTTTCCAACTCCATGCTTCGCTTCCATACATTAGGGTTGGTACCAGAACTCCATTATGAACTGCTAATTTAGCCTCTTGCGATAGACACTTATTTGCTACGACAGACTTTAAGGCACCATTAACTCTGTTACCGGCACTAACGGTAACTAACTAACGGTCGAAGAATTTGTATATCTGGGTAGTATGTTTACTAGAGATGGAAATATGGACAAGGATATTGAAAGGAGGGTTAGTGCCGGTAACAGAGTTAATTAATCAAATGATTTATCCAAATCCGCTGCGACGGAGAGGGAAAACAATTTTGAGAAGGGAATATGGAGGTCTAGGCATTTACAGCGGTTATGACCCGCCGTTGGCTGGTTCAAGTGGCCAGTTTACAAAAATGTTTCCCCTCTCTGTCGCGGCGGATTTGGATTTTAGTAACTCCCTAGGGAGGAAATCCAGCCAGTCTGCAAGCATTTGGACACACTCAAACATTGTTGAAATTTAAATCATTTGACACTCTTGTACTTCTCGGATGTACGTACATACGAGGGCGGATTGAAAATGAGGCTACCTGAGTAGGAAAAAACCATATTTTTCTCAACATAGTCTCCTTTTACTTCGACACACTTAGTAAGACGATATTCCAACTTGTTTATACCATCTGAATAATACGATTTCGGGAATCTCTCAAAATCGGTAATCACTTCTTCGTTTGAGCTGAATCCTTTTCCTGCGAGCCATTTTTCCAAGTTTGGAAACAGGAAAAAGTCACTAGGAGCTAAATCTGGACTATAAGGTGGATGATCAACCGATTCCAAGTGTATTTCACGTGATTTAAGCATCGTATCTAATGGTGTGTGAATCGGTGCGTTGTCCCGAAGAAAGAGCACTTTTTTCTTTAAATGTGGTCGTTTTTTCTTGATTGCATCATTCGATTGATCCAATAATGCGCGATAATACTTTCCTGTGATTGTGGATCCTTTTTCAAGATGATCGATGAGCAATATTCCGAGTGCATCCCAAAATACAGCGGCCATAACCTTGCCAGCCGATTTCACCGCCTCTGCCTTCTTCGGAGCACTTCTACCGGCTTCCACCCATTGTTTGGATTGATTGTTGGTTTCAGGTGTATAGTGGTGCACCCACGCTTCATCGACAGTTATTAATCGACGCCAAAAATCAACAGGATTAGGCTTTATCATGTCCAAACACTGCTGCGAAGTGGTCTCTCTGCATATGAAAAAGCTATCGGCACCCATCTTGCCGATAGCTTTATCATATGCAAATGTTCGTGCAAAATGTTGAACGCACGTTCGTATGAGATGTTTACCATTTCAACAATCTCACGCAACTTCCCTCGGCGATCATTCATAACTATATGGAGGATTTTCTTGATATTTTCTTCAGTAACCACCTCCTTTGGCCTTCCCGTTGATGGTATTGTCGCAGTGCTCGATCGGCCGCATTTAAATTCAGCAATCCAATATTTGACCATGTAATCTGATGGAGCAGACTCACCGTAGAGTTTTCCCTTTCAAATAATAGTGTTTAATCACTGCACAAAATTAGCTTTTTTCCATTTTTCAAGAAACACAAAAGTCGTTTACGTCAAACGACTACAACAAATAAATTAATCGATGAATTTGGATGACATTTTAACAGCTGCCGTTTGCAGATCACAATTTGGAAAAAATAAATCTTTTTTGTGTTTGAGCTGCCATCTAGCGCTAGGTAGCTTCATTATCAATCCGGCCTCGTATATTGTATTTCAAATTTAATTTAATAATTGAGCATTTTTGTTCATCTGTAGTTCTAGTAAAATTATTAAACTGACCATAAACAAAGTGTGAAAGTATCGCATATCATTAATGTTGTCCCTTCGAAGGAATCATCTCTAATGATATTAGTGAAACCTAACCTAACTTCAATAAAGGTGAATAAAGGGAGAGGAGCTGATTCTCACCGTAGTCAACAGTTGCTGCATAATTTCAGGCCTTCTCTGCATGACCTCTAGGAACATTGCATTTTGGTCAGGCCCACCTCTATTGGGCTGCTTTTTATTAGGGAATGCACTAGCTGAAACATGAGACACATTATTATTCACCCGACTGGCAACGCGAGCATCGAGCCCTGCTGGAATGAACTCCAGCGACTGCCTTCTTTCGGAGGCATTTTCAATACATTCAATTCAAAATATAACATATACATTACAAACATATAAAAAATACACGAAAGAGACTCGTGTCAAAGTAGTAGGAGAATCCTGCTCCGGAAAACGCCTTCGGATACATGGAACAGATCAATATCCAGAGCGATGTTGTTCCGCGTAGTGATAGCCCTTCCAACGGCCGGCTGGTCCTGTATATCGGAATATGAAACAATCTACGCTGACGCTGTCTTAGGTAATTATCAGGAACATACAAACCGATACTAATCATAATCTCAGAATTATCGATCATACCGCGCAGCAATGGATAAAAATGCGTGGTCAAATACACATTCCTTCTAGTCTCTAAGCTGTTGTAGCCGAGCATACCCTGGAGAAACTTGCACTCTTTCATGTAGAGATATCTCAGAAATTTCTTTTGGATTGTCTCTATCATGAGCCACTCTCGAGTCTACTTCGCACCGAGGAGTTGTAAAGAGTTCTCAGTACGCTGGTATTTTCCAAAACCCTGGCAGTACGCAGAACAAATCCTAACATCTTCAATGCATTAGCACTGATTGTCTCTATGTGTTCATGAAATGTCAGGGTGCTCACAAATCTAACATTCGATGGTTTGCAACCCCGTTTTACGCTGAAAAATGTTCAAAACTCATTTGATCTGCCAAAAGACAACGAGCCGCGCGCCGCCGCGTGAATGGAGAATAAAATCGAGGTGAATAAAAAAAGGTGTAAATTATTGTCTCAAACCAAATTCAATGTAGATGCAGTGTAATTGACCATTTTGTTGAAGTGTCTAATTTTGACATTTTACTAAATAGTGACATGAAGTTGACGCATGTTTAGGAAGAATAAAGTCTTTACATCAACAAATTACGATGCAGAAAGTTTAAAAATTTGGCAATAGCAATATTATTTGATGTTATAAACATAATGTGAAAAGGAGATAGTTTAAACAGTTATCATAAAAGTGTGAAACAGTTTTGGCGCGATGTAAATGACAGTTGAAATTCTGTGATGCCATACTAAAAAAAGTGATACCATATAAATAAAATTTCCCAACATTCAGGAAAAAAAAACATTGTATGCATTTTATACTGACATGATGGTAATGTTTTAAACTCACCCTTAAGAGATAACTGCTTGAACAGATAAGTGACGATGTGGTCCAGGGTGGCGCAGCACCCCGTGCAGACCATGGTGTCGAGGGCCGTCAGCCCCTCGGAGATGGTGGCCAGGATGTACAGGAAGGCGGCCGGCTCCAGCGAGGCCAGGAAGGCCATGTGGTCCTGCGCCAGACACTCCAGCAGGAGGTAGTACGTCTGCGACAGCTTGGTGTAGTCCTGCGCAGCGAGAGAGGAGCGTGAGGGATGAGATGGCGCCGAGACGCAATCTTATCCACACCCAGGGCACTACATTGGTGAACCAAATGTCCAACCTGCCGGGAATCGAACCCAGGACCTCGAACTTCACCTCAGGGAGCCATCGAGTGGAATACACCCGTCCAGGGTTCCAGTAGCTTAATCACAAATAACTACCGACGGTCTAATAAGCGACTTGATAGCAATTTCTCACTGTGGTTGTTTATCGTATTCGCAATCACAATGCAACATCCGTGAACACCTAATATAAAATGTCAAAATATCTACGTTTCGCGACGTATAATCCTGCTGCGCAATCACATATTTGAGTGTCACCGGTGTAAATATGGAAAATATTCCAAAAACTGCTATTTTTATTGATTTATTTATTAATTTGGTTATGTATCCAAAATAAAACAAGTTTATTGGATTATAATTTTACTTTATTTTTTATAAAATATACAAAGGGTATATTGTGACGCGTTTTGTCTTGTTAGGACTAACTTAAATATTGAAAAAGTTTCCTTATATACTAAAAGTAATTGCTATTTTATGTTTTTGGATTTCTATACAAGATAGGTATACTGAGTATATTAGAGGAATATTTTGGTCATATTGGGGAAAAATCTTCCATTATTTGAACATATTTGTAAGGGTATGACTTTAAAGTTAATATATTAATTAATATGTAAATATTTAAGTTAGTTTGTTTGAAAATTTCCTAACAAGACGAAACGCGTCACAATATACCCTTTCTATATTTTATAAAAAATAAAGTAGAATTATAATCCAATAGACTTGTTTTATTTTGGATACATAACCAAATTAAATATGGAATTCTACCAATTGTCTGCATACACGACAAATGATTTATTTATTATTTAGCCGGCAGTCGGCGAGCCAAGTGTCAAGAAAAGCAGTTGCCATAGTAATTGTAATTTAATTTTCACTTTTTTGTATAAGATACTCCTTACTATTTTGCAAATGCAATATATTGTATTATTGTTTAAAGTAAACGCCGAATTTTCGCCAGCCAACTGTATTTATTTACGGGGAAAACAAAAAATAAACCGACACGAGCGTTGACTTAAAGATATAAAAGTCTAGGCATTTACAGGGCTTGTGACCTGTCATTGGCTGGTTTAAGTGGCCACTTTGCACACCGTGTAACATTCACCATTCTGCCCATGTTAAACATCCGCATTTCCTCAACTCTTCCATCTGTCGACTTTAGTGAAGTAAAGGGGGCTGAAACCTTCATCACGCGGGTGAGATTCGTCCGGCTGAACCGAAATTTTCACCATTTGCGTTGTTGAAGCGTGCGTCGTTCCATTTTTAGTAATGGCGTAGTTTTTACTGGCCAAATGTCAGAAGACGACAGCTTCAAAGTGACAGCCGCCCAAATAGCGGGCTATTCAAAATGAAACGTCTCATTTAAAGCCCCGTGGTAGAAATATAGTGATATACATAAATTTATAAACTCACCAATAAGTCAGTCTGTGGAATGCTTAGTAATAACTTGACAAACATATTCAATGCGTTCTCGAGCGCCTCGTCCCGATATAATCTGAAATTTGATTTCATATTCATATATTAGGATATGCTATAGATATTACGTCTGTACCACAGACGGTTTGCTTTGTGCAGTCAAAATATAAATGATGAGCCATTCGGTGGCTGGGGAAATCTATACATATACAGTGAAACCCCCTTTTTACGTTTTCCCGCTTTTAACAATATAATGTTCAGGACCCATTTTTTCTCATACTAATATTCTCCCCCAATTAAAGTTTTTTTCATTTTTCATCGATTCAACTAAAAAGGATAAATTATTGTCTCAACCTAAATTCAAAGCAGGTGCAGTGTAATTGACCTTTTTGTTTAAGTGTCTTCCTTTATTGATTTTGAAATAAACATAATTAAAGGAACATAAACTTACTACACACTGACAAATATTTTATTTTGCAGTGTTTGAAAAAGTTTTTTTTTGAAGTCACAAAATTTTGTATTAAAAATATCTAAATGGGGACAAAGAAAATTAAATTTGGAGCTGCTACGATAAATAAACGAGTTTTGAACATAATTTTTTTTGGGCAATAAATTATTTAAAAAATGAACTTGTCGCGTTGACTTTACGGGAAAATTGATTGAAATATGGACTGTCGATAAAATTGTTTAAAATTTTGAAGAGGAAAGACAGATCAGAAATGCTTCTACGTTCAGTGAGGGAAGTTAAACTATGAAAGGAAGAAGAGTCTTCGTACGAGTCAAAATATGTAAGAGATTTACGATCCAGAAGTTTAAGGAATCATCTATTCTGTATTCTATCTAGTTGTGATATATTGTTTTTATTCTTCATTCGCGTGGCACACGCGGTGGCGCGCGGGCCGCGGCACCATTACTACGACATAATTTTGTCTTTTTTGACACATCAAATGAATTCCGAAAAATTTAAACGTAAAGCCGGGGGCCATGAAACATGTAAAAAACATTAATTGGGGGAATATTTGTATGAGAAAGTATGAAAAAAAAAATGAAAAAAAAAAGGTTTTATTGTATGATTGATTTAATCCCAGTCAGTGAAGAATTCACTTCCCTCTCTTCTCAATCCAATGAAGTACATATTATGTACTTCTGGATTACTTTCTTTCAGCACAAAGATGCTAAGGCTACCAGATTTCAGAGAGCTCCTTCGGGCAGCTTTTCTCGTTTGACAACGAGCAAATTTTCCATGTATGTGGGCACCGCCAAGGAGACTTATGTCCTCAGATGCGGTGTGCGGTATGTGGTGGGTAAGCTGTATGATTGTGAGCCGATGATCGATAAGTATTATCACTTACCTAAATACACCAAAATTAACATAGTTGCCGCACAGCGCCGCCTTCAGCATGGAGAAACACACGGAGATGCCTTTTAACTTCATGGGGTACATAAGATCCTTCGTCACTTCCATATTCAGTATCCTGCTGCCTGCAAACAAAGATTACCATCCTCATTCGTGCCGTCGCCGAATAGTCAAACCAGCCACACAACCGAGCGCCTACGCTGTTCGTTGAATGCCGAATGAATTAAGATAGCTCGACTGAAAGCTGGCAATTTGTAAACCGCCTCCGGGTTAGGTTAGGATAGGTTGGATTAAATATGTCACAACAGAGAGGGAAAACATTTTCGAGAAGGGAATATGGAAGTCGTGTACACTTGATATGCACGCATCAGCTTCATAGCTGCTAGTGAATTATTAATAATAATAATTTGAGTAAAAAATTTTAATAACTTTGTAAATAACTTGCAATCGAACATATTCACAAAAACAAAATGGCATAAATATTATATATTTATATTTCGTACAGAAAACTTAATTTTGCTCTGCAGATAAACATTACCATATTTAAGGTATTCTCCATCCTGTCGTAATTTGTTAATCTCAATGACTCCCGAGGGGGCGAAGTCCAGTCTTTTTTTGTCTACAAACATTTGGACAAACTCAAATATTGCAATGAAACCAGCCGGTCCAAGAAGAAGTTTAAAAATTGGAAAATTGTTTTCAGGCGTTGCCTAGTATGGGAAATAATTCAGTCAGATGAATCTCTTCGCAACAATAAAGGTTTCAGCTCTTTAACTTCACTGAAATCAACAAATGGAAGAACTGAAGAAATATGGATGTTCAAACATAGGCAAAATGGTGAATGTTACACAGTGTGTAAAGTGGCCATGACAGGTGATAAGCCCTGAAAATGCCTAGACTTCCATATTCCCTTATTTAAGGTATTTTCCATCCCCGTTGTAATTTGTTAATCTCAATAACTCCCTAGGGGGTGAAGTACAGTATTTTGTCTACAAACATTTGGACAAACTCAAATATTGCAATGAAATCAACCGGTCCAAGAAGTTTAAAAATTGGAAAACTGTTTTCAGGCATTGCCTAGTGTGGGAAATACTTCAGTCAGATGAATCTCTTCGCAACAATAAAGGTTTCAGCTTTTTAACTTCACTGTAATCAACAAATGGAAGAATTGAAGAAATATGGATTTTCAAACATAGGCAAAACGATGAATGTTACACAGTGTGTAAAGTGGCCACTTAAAAGCCTTGTAAATGCCAGACTTCCATATAGGAATTTGTTAATCAAACAGAATGAATTAAAAAGATTGGCAATAGGACTCACCGTAGGCGCACATGATATGACTAGCCTCCCTGAAGAGCAGGATCCCGTTGGGGCTGGACACATCGAACTGCAGGCGCTGGCTGCGGTTCTGCACCAGCTCGGCCACCAGCTTCAGCACAGGCGTGGACACCGAGGGCTGGGTGCACCAGGCCTCCAGCCCACGCACCAGGATGCCCAGGTACTGGGGGTAGCTGGCGAACAGAACCATCGTGAGCGACAGCCTCGGCGTAAATACGGGACAAGCTGAATAAAAGTCAATGTGTACTGTTTTCGGGTGATCCCGTGTAGGTTCGATTCGGTCACACGTTTCGACTACCATTGCGGGAGCCATCTTCGGGGCAAACTGTGCATTAAAGGTGACAACTTCTGTCAATTTCCTCAATCAATCTCCAAGCGGATATATCTAATATGTCTGAACGGGGAAGGCGAAACAAACTTAGGTTTGATGTTTCCGAGTGTTCGGTGACGTCCTTCACGAGGGCCCAAAAAACCCTATTTGTTCGCGACAAAATGAATGACCAGAATCCGATACGAGCATCGAATGTTAAGGATCTGGGCGTTAGATTTGTGAACACCCTGACATTTCATGAACACATAGAGACAAGCAGTGCTGATGCATTGAAGATGTTAGGATTTGTTCTGCGTACTGCCAGGGTTTTCGAAAATCCCCGCGCACCGAGAACTCTTTACAACTCCTCGGTGCGAAGTAGACTCGAGAGTGGCTCGATGATTCGGGGGCCACGTGAACTGAAGTACTCTCTTATGATAGAGACAATCCAACAGGAGATATCTCTACATGGGAGAGGGCGAGTTTCTCCAGGGTATGCTCGGCTTCAACAGCTTAGAGACTAGAAGGAATGTGCATTTGACTGCGCATTTTTATCCATTGTAGCGCGGTATGATCGATATTTCTGAGATTATGATGAGCATTGGTTTGCATGTTCCTGATAATTACCTAAGATAGCGTCAGCGTAGATTGTTTCATATTCCGATATACAGGAGCACCCTGCCGTTGGAAGGGCTATCGCTACGCGGAACGACATCGCTCTGGATATTGATCTGTTCCATGTATCCGAAGGGGTTTTCCGGAGCAGGATTCTCCTACTACTTTGACACGAGTCTCTTTCGTGTATTTTTATTTTTTATGATATGTACGTATTGAATATATGTTTGTAATGTATGTGTTGTATTTAAAATAAATTAATTGAAGTACGGAGAGAAAAATATGTGTCTACATACTAGTAATTTGTACTAATTTGGCGGTGGGGACTCACATCCAGTCGAAGAGCATCATGTACGTGGTCTTGGTGTTGAAGGCGAAGGCCAGCCCTCGCAGGTCCCTCGCCAGGCCGATGAGGACCTTCCTCGCCTCCTCGGAGCTCAGCAGGGCGGTCTGCTCGGCGGGGTTCAGCAGACCTGAGATGCTCTCGAACGCCGCTGAGGGACAGACACATCCGTTACTGCTGCGTCATCGTAATTTGCCCACCTGTGGCGCATTGCGTCGGTGCTCTACTGCGGCTACTATCAAGGATGCTTCGACAGAAGAGCTTCTCCCGAAATCACAACGCAAGATTTAAAACTGAAGCATTTCTGGTTGTTCTACAAATTACAAATCGCTCTGGAGTGTAATGGACTCGGAGTAATAATGCGCATGCTATAGAGGAGCCCAAACGTATAAAAACCATTCTATGACTATTAAGTATTAAGTTAGCTACAGTTCCCAGCAAAACAACGGGCCGTACTCAGGTTGAGAATTGCCAAATCGATATTAATTTGCATTGTAATTACTTTTAAATACGTACCTGTGTAAATTATTATGAAAATAAAACTTTGCTATTAGAGTTACACAATTTTATTATTTTTTCTAAGTTTTATTTTCGTAATAATTTACAATGAAGTGTTACAAAGTGAATGCCGATTCAATTAAAAAAAAAAAAAATATATGATGGGAGGAATGCTCTCCCGAAACTATAGTAGTGTTCTTGTAAAAGAATAAAACTGTGTAACACTAATAACAAAGTTTTATTTTCATAATAATTTACAATGAAGTGTTACGAAGTGAATGCCGATTCAATTAAAAAAAATAATGATGGGAGGAGTGCTCTCCCGAAACTATAGTAGTGTTCTTGTAAAAGAATAAAACTGTGTAACACTAATAACAAAGTTTTATTTTCATAATAATTTACAATGAAGTGTTACGAAATGAATGCCGATTCAATTTAAGAAGAAAAAAAAATGTGATGGGAGGAGTGCTTTCCCGAAACTATAGTAGTGTTCTTGTAAAAGAATAAAACTGTGTAACACTAATAACAAAGTTTTATTTTCATAATAATTTACAATGAAGTGTTACGAAGTGACTGCCGATTCAATTTAAAAAATACATATATATATATATATGATGGAAGGAGTGCTCTCCCGAAACAATAGTAGTGTTCTTGTAAAAGAATAAAACTGTAACACTAATAACAAAATTTTATTTTCATAATAATTTACAATGAAGTGTTACGAAGTGAATGCCGATTCTTAGAGTAATAATACGTCAACCTATAGAGAAGCCCTATCACTATGTTTTATAGAATGCAAGCGATGGTAGCAACAAACTGGTGGCCATTTTGTTTTGTTTGACAACATAGGCATAACGGTTCTATCGGATGTTTTTGTCGCTGTGCTTGGCATGGTTTGTAAATAACTTCCTATCCTCCCTAGGGAGTAATTCATATTTAAATTTATTGCAACGGAGAGGGGATGATGATAAAGGTTTCAGCCCCTTTACTTCACAAAAGTCAACAGACGGAAGAGTTGAGGAAATGCGGATGTTTAAACATGGGCAGAATGGTGAATGTTACACAGCGTGTAAATCGGCCACTTAAACTAGCCAATGACAGGTCTTTAGCCCTGTAAATGCCTAGACTTCCATATTCCCTTCTCAATAATGTTTTTCCCTCTCTGTTACAATAAATTTAAATATGAATAACTCCCTAGGGAGGAAATCCAGCCAGTCTGCAAGCATTTGGGCATACTCAAACATTGTTAAAGGCCTACTGATGTCTAACGATAATCTGTCACGCTATTTCAAAAATGTATTTTAGTAGGAAAAAAGTGTACCGGCGAGAGGCATCATGAAGGTGTGGAAGCGGTCCTCGTCCTCGCCCAGGTCCACCATCAGCAGGCGGCCCAGCGCCGTGTACAGCATGCTGCGGCACCGCATCTCCCCCACGCTGGCCGAGCAGCCCAGGAACGGGAAGTGCTCCGACTGCAAAGGTCGCCGGTCAGTCGGTCGCGCACGCCTCACCTCGGGCGCATCCGCCCTTCCCGGAATCGAATCCGCGGTGGGCGAACGCGCCGACCATTACGTTACCGATACCAATTAAATTGTAATTTATTTAATTATTGTTGTTGTGACGTTGTCCATTTATACAATTAGTAACGAGAAAATGTTTTAAAAGGCTATAAAAAAATGGATAGTGGAGCTGGGTAGAAGTAAAATGAATTCTCTCATTCGCCCATACCAATATTGAACCAACTGCTCCACAAGTGTACAGCTTATGTTAGGTTTTTGTTATTTCCATTGTGTGTTTTGTAATATCAATAATATAGATGTACATAAATACCTTGTTTTTAAATTGTCTGAATATTGGTTAATTATCTTCGTTTTTATAAGTTAGTCTTCTTTGTGTATTCTCAAATGTAATTTTAAAAAAGTATTTTGTTAAGTGTCCTCGGTACGGGAAACCCCAGAGAGGGCACATTATTTTTATTATTAATTATAGTTTGAATAAATAAAAAATAAAAGAAGCATTGACAAACATAAGGGACATCGAGACAAGATCTGGGCTTCAAACATGGGCAGAATGGTGAATGTTACACAGTGTGCAAAGTGGCCACTTAAACCAGCCAATGACAGGTCATAAGCCCTGTAGATGCCCAGACTTCCATATTCCCTTCTCGAAAATGTTTTCCCTCTCTGTTGAAATAAATTTAAATATGAACAACTCCCAAGGGAGGAAATCCAGCCAGTCTGCAAGCATTTAATAATCATAATAAGTTAAGGAATGCCATCTTTGTTTAGTTTTTTATATTTTACTTTTTGTGCTGTTACATGTTCACTTAATTGCCATGCTTACTACTTCTTTGCTCAATGTATTATTATTGCGTTTTTTTAAATTATTTTTTATTATTGACTTTTTAAAATCATTCTTAAGTTGTTGAAATTCCATTTGTCGATGCGTTTTGAAGCTGCAAGACTTTTAGTGATGTTAGCTATCATATTATTTTTATCATATTATGTAAATGTTATCAAATATCTAAATTAAGTAAACGGGGTCTAGAATTTCAACCGTCCATGCGCTCAGTAGCTGCGAGACTCGTTGTTATCCAACTTCTAATTTTATAAATTTGCTTTTTATTTCGTTTTTAAAATATCACTTAAACTCTAAACTTCACTGTCAAATAAAAATGTAAATAGGGGCTAGATTTCTTATTGTCCATGCGCTCTGTAGCTGCAAGACGTGCTGTTATCTAGCTCCTATATATCATAATTGGAGACGAGGAACTAGAATCCCAACCATCCATGCGCTCTGTAGCTGCAAGACGTGTTGGGATATTTATTTATTGTACAGCGCCCTTGAGGTGACTTTCACAAAAATGGCGCTATATAAATTATGCAGACATTGTTTAATTTGAAATATGTCAATTTTGTCTATTTCCTTTATTCGTTCAGGTAACTCATTGTACAGCTTCAATCCCTTGTACAATGAGTTTTGAGATTCTGTTTTTCTCCTCATTGCTAATCTTATCTTTTTGTCCCTCATTTCAAGTGGGGAAATGAAAAATGTATGGAAAAAAAATAGATTTCAATAAAATATAATTACTGTACAAGACTATACTAAATATACTGCAGAAAAATTGTAAGAACTGTCATGATTGGGGATTATTTATATTTATACCAATGATTTAATTAAAAATATATTATATTTTTTCAAACGATACAACAATGTATTATTTTTTATTGAATTAAAAAAAAATACTTGTATAAATAATTTTACCTAGGTACTTAACCTTAAAAATACGACAGTATAAATTTTAATTTGAAAATGCATACAACGATTTTTTCCCTAATCACTGGGAAATTTTATTTATATGGTATCATTTTTTTTTTAGTATGGCACCACAAAATTTCAACTGTCATTTACATCGCGGCAAAACTGTTTCACACTTTTATGATGACTGTTTAAACTATTTCCTCTTCACATTACGTGTGTATAACATCAAATAATATTTCTATTGCCAATTTATAAACTTTCTGAATCGTAATTTACTGATGTAAAGACTTAATTCTTCATAAAACATGCGTCAACTGTCATTATTTAGTAAAATGTCAAAATTGGACACTCAAACAAAATGGTCAATTACACTGCACCTGCTTTGAATTTGGTTTGAGACAATAATTTACACATTGTTTTATTTACCTCGATTTTATTTTCCATTCATGCGGCGGCGCGCGGCTCGTCTTTTGACGGATCAAATGAGTTATGAAAAAAATTCGACGTAAAACCGGGGTTATGAAAAACGTTAATTGGGGGAATATTTGAATGCATGTATGGAAAAAAATGGTACTTAAATATTTCGGTAAAAAACAAGGTTTGACTGTATTATGATAGAGAAACTTACGGTGTGATGGGTCAGCATGAACTGCACCTCGTCCAGCTTGACGAGCTTGCGCACGCACGAGTAGCCGACGCTCAGGTCGCTGAGCAAACCGAGGGTCTTGCCCGTTATGGACTCTGACCCGCCCCAGTATTTTAGATTTGTTATTCTGAAAAAGTCATTAAAAAAAATAAAATAACCATTTTACTTTTGATTTTAATTTTTACTTTTAATTTACTAAGAAATATAAATGTTCATAGAAGCAGAGAGAGAGGGAGGAAAGTAAAGTTGGAGCTATACAATGTCTTCTCCCTTTTAGGTACTCTTTATTTGATATTTATATATTTTTTTAATTTATTTATTTTTTCACCTCTCCTCCTGCATTCATAATAACTTACGTTTTTGTTCGTTTGTACCTTGTATTTATAAAGACTGTATGATTTTCTTAATGAATAAATAAAATTAACGCTGTTGTTCATGACACATGCGCGTGCAACGATTTCACCCGAAATATAGAGCGACGACCGACGAAGCGAGCCATCATTTTATATTGAATACGATGCAACATATTTCGCAAGACTAAAAGTATTGCACTCAAAACATCCGTCTACATGAGAGTAACGTCCTGCAGTACATTCACACCATGGATACATTAATGGATACATTGGCGGCCTCCGTGGTGTAGTGGTCAAGACGCTTGACTCACAGACGGAAGGTTCCGGGTTCGATTCCCGGTGAGAACACAAAAATTAAATGTGATTTTTCTCAAGCCTGGGTGTTCTGTGATGTAATTCACCACTGTAATTGGGCCTCCTGGCCTGTTGTGGTGCAAAAATAAAAAATAAAATAAAAATTAAGAACGGAGGAACGCGGCCTATAAAGAGACCAGTCAGCCCAACCAAGTCAGCTCAATGCAGTCGCTCAGTTCAGGCATGCAGTTATTCACTATGTAATAAATACACCTTAGAACACCGACGCCGTGTTTTCTGTCAATTTCCAACAGGCAAAGGAGCCCCAACCCTCAACAACAATTATCATCATCATCATTCCCTTTCCGCACCATTAGGTGCATAGGGCACTGCATTGGTATACCAATCGCTGCGTATCTTGATCATTTTTGTCACATGAAGGTACGAGATAGTCAGTCTTACGCTTCAAGGACTATGAAATATTCTAGTATGAAAACACCTTTTAAATAAATGTTTCGTATCAACCGTGTCGGGAATCGGACCCGAGACCTCTTGCATGGTAGGCAAACGCGCCGACCATTACTCCACGAGGCCGACAAGCGACAACATTAGAATTGACATTTAACAACAGAGATGAATAACATTTAATAATCATAATCAAGCTATATTTTAAGAACTAAGTCTTTATTGGAGGGGAGCTCATTTCTAACACATACCGAGATCCCTAGCTCTAAACACTTAATCTAGCGCGATGGCGGCCCTGCAAGGGCCGCTTTCCGTATTGACGTCCATAACATAGATCAACAATATTTTGAGTTTGTCCAAATTTTTGGAGACAAGGACTGGATTCAACTCCCTGGGGAGCTGTTTATATTAACATATTACAACAGAGATGAAGAACATTCAAGATAAGGTAATATAGAAGTCTAGGCATCTACAGGGCTTATGACCCGTCGATGGCTGGTTTAAGTGGCCACTTTACACACTGTGTAACATTCACCATTCTGCCCATACTTGAACATCTATATTCCTTAAATTATTTCATCTGTTGATGTTTGTGAAGTTAAAGAGCTTTCTGCCAAAATTTGGACAAACTCAAAATATTGTTGACATTAGAATTGTATAAAAACAATAATTTTCGGGAACAAGAAACTAATCTGAGTTTCAGCTTATTTACATTGCGAAAGTCAACGGATGGAAGAGTTGAGGAAATGTGGATGTTCAAACATAGGTAGAATGGTGAATGTCACACGGTGTGTAAGGTGGCCACTCAGGCGTCGCGGCGCAGTTGGTTAGACGGCCGACTGTGAAACTGGCGTCGCGGGTTCGATTCCCGCCAGTTGAAAAAAAAAATCCATGAAAGATTTGCTTCTCAATTGGTCTGGATGTTGTGGTGAATTTTTTACCACCTGCTGGCAAGCCTCTCGAGGCTCAGCGGGTTATTGATATAATTAAAAAAAAAAAAAAGCAAATGACGGGTCATAAGCCCTGTAAGTGTTTAGACATCCATATTCCCCCGTCGAAAACTTTTTTCCTCTCTGTAGCAACAAATTTAGATTGGCACAACTCCTTGGGGATCCAGCCTGTGTGCAAACATTCGAACATGCTCAAAACGAATTGTCACAATGATTTGAAGATTACAGATTTAAAAACCTTAAATTTCAGTTCAATACAAGAATTTTAAATGACATTAACTCTGTATTCTTCTAGGTAAAATTATTAAAGGAGCAAGTAACGGAGGAAGGGACGGGAGCGGACCATCTCCGCGGGCGGTCGTGTCGCTTACATCTTGCGGATGAAGACGCTGAGCAGCATGGACTCGTCGGTGATGCCGAGGACTTCGCCCAGCCGGCGGAAGAGCTTGCAGTTCTTCTGCATCTGGTCGCTGACGTAGATCTTGCGGAACTGCTCCAGGAACCACATCATGGCCAGCTCCAGCTTCTCGCAGCCCTCTTGTTGCTGCGATCAGATGAATTGATTCCAATTAAAAATAGTTTTCATCGGATCAAAGTAACATTATATGAAATTAATAAAATATTATTTACAACTCGTTGAAAATGGCCCTCAAAATGAAATATTTGGGTAAATCTTTCGAAATTTTCAGGACCCATTTTTCTTCGTACATTCTCATACAAATATTCCCCCCAATTAACGTTTTTTAACATTTTACGTCACCACGGTTTTGCGCTTAAAAATGTTTAAAATTCATTTGATGTGTCAAAAAAGCCAAAATTACATCGTAATAATGACGCCGCGGCCCGCGCGCCACCGCGTGTGCCACGCGAATGAAGAACAAAAACCAGGTAAACAACTAATAAACGATCAATTATTGCACAACATTATTTTTGGTACGTGTATTTTGTACATACACAAATCTGGATTTCTCCCAAGGGGGAGTAGGTATATATTTTTTATTACTATTATTTAATAACATATATACAAAAATTTAAAATGTTACCTGTGTCGATATTCGGTAATAAGCGGAATGGGGAATGTTGTAGTACGTAAAGTGGCCACTTAACCCAGCCAATGACAGGTCATAAGCCCTGTAAACGCTCAAATATCCATAATCCTGAATTTGAAACAATTCTACCTCATCTCTGTAGGGATATTAATAAAAAAGATAAATTATTGTTTAACCTAAATTCAAAGCACGTCGTGCAGTGTAATTGACCTTTTGTAATTTGTAAAGTAATTTTTCCCCTAAATGTTGGGAAATTTTATTTATACGGTATCACTTTTTTTTCTATGGCATCATTAAAAACAACTGTCATATAGATCGCGGCAAAATTGTTTCCATTTTTATGACAATTTTTTAAATCATCTTTTTTATAACTTTAAATATGTCTATTTTTATGTTTTAAACATCGCAATTTAATGATATTAAAACTTTATTGTTTCTAAACGTTTGTCAACTGCGTATCATGATTTGTACAAGTCAATATGACATTTTTGTTCAAATGAAAACTAAGACTAACCCTAAAGGAAGACACTTAAACAAAAGGTCAATTACACTGCACCCGCTTTGAATTTAGATTAAGACAATAATTTATCCTTTATTAGTTGTTTCCCTGTTTTGATTCCGTGTCCACGCGGCACACGCTACACGCCGTGGCGCGTAGATCGCGGCGTCATTATTACGACATAATTTTGGCTTTTTTGACACATCAAATGAATTCCGAAAAATTTTAAGTGTAAAACCGGTATGATGAAATATGTAAAAAAAACCTTAATTGGGGGAATATTTGTATGAGTATGTATGAAGAAAATGGGTTCTGAACATTTCAAAAAATATTTTTTATTTGATAATATTTGGTGCCATTAACTCTTTGAATGATTAACCTAACAATAAACACTATTTTTATTGAGTATTAAATATGCAGCTTTCGATACTATTTTTAGCTTTGGCCATCTTTGATGCCGAGGGTCTCAGATGGTAAAACATGGGAAGAATGGTGAATGTTGCCTCCGTGGTGTAGTGGTCAAGACGCTTGACTCACGCACGGAAGGTTCCGGGTTCGATTCCCGGTGAGAACACAAAAATTAAAATGTGATTTTTCTCAAGCCTGGGTGCTCTGTGATGTAATTCACCACTGTAATTAGGCCTCCTGGCCTGTTGTAGTGCAAAAAAAAAAAAATTGTAAAATGTAAAAAATGTAACGTTACACAGTGTGAAAAGTGGCCACTTAAACCAGTCAATGACAGGTCGTAGGCCCTGTAGACGTCTAGACTTCTATATTCCCTTCTCTAAAATGTCCTTCGTCTCTATTGTAATATGTTACTTAAAAAAATCCACAATAAAGAAGTCCGAAGGGTAGCTTTAGAAGATTTTTGTATTTTTTTTTTAGTCAAACATCAGACTGCTTGCTGGTCGTAAAATTACTAACAAAATGTATTTTGTTTGCAGTTTTTCAACTTAAATTTAATTCAGAGCTAGCTGAAACGGGGAGTGTAAAATAAATTGAGTTGCGCAGTCCGAACACTTACCCTGGCCAGGCGGGCGTCGTTCAGGTTCATCAGCTGCAGGACGCGGCAGACCAGCTCGCCGTCCATGGCGTCGTGTTCCTCGTTGGTGTTGAAGGACAGCCGTCCGCCGATGGACGCGCCGATTATGTACACCAGCCAGGTCAGTTGGCCTGCGGAAGAGAAACACATTGACAAACAAGAAATTATCGTTTCTTGGAAAGTGAAGATTTGAGCTGGGGTAGCTTTATGGACAAATAAAAAATATTTTTGTTAAATATTGAGTTTTTTCTCCGCAGAAATTCTTTTAATTTAAAAAAAATAAAAAATGGAATCCGTTTAATTGTGCTCTTTCATCTAAAGTTATATTTATAAAAAAATCAAATTGGCCATTGTTACATTCATACAAATGTTAGTCTTTTCTTGTTGATTCCAGATCTGTAAATCACTAGTTTGTGACAAAAATTGTAGATCTTATTCTTAAGCTATAAGCTCCCGACGTCACTGCGACCCGTAAATAGCCCGGCTACTGTGTGGAAGGCGAGAGTTTACATTCTGCTAAATCTCCCCCTCCGAGCCAAGACTCGTAAAGCATCCGGGTATTGGGTGGGGGCGAGCTCTTTAACATCCTCGGCTTAAACCAGCGGTGCGCGGAGAATGCAATTATGTGGGAGTGCATTTGTCAATTATTGTCACAATTTCTACCCACAAATGTTCACTTCCCACCTTCAGAATCCTTTGATCATCCGCCACATTAAGACCTCGGGCAGTGAATCGCGCGTTTATTTGTTGAACGTGTGCCGCATCATAGACTTTGTTTCCATCAAACACCAGTGTTCAGCTCCAGATAGGGGGCCTGTCCGAGTGTTGGTGCTGCTCGCAATTGACCAGTCGAACCAGGTTAGTGGCTTCCATTCCTGATCCATTTCATTTGTTGGGGTTGTGACCGATTGACACTGCATATCGCATATCGAGGATATTCACTTATTTCATTAAAATTAAAAATAGTCCATTCCGCTAAATAATATTTTTCGCAATTTGTCGCCCCACATCTGCGTGTGTTTCGTTTTCTCACCAACAAATAAAAAAAATTAAAAATCACCAAGCTTTTTCATTGCAGGACAGTCACCAGAACTCACCCTGGTACACGTGCCTCTGGACGTCGCCGGCCGGACGGTTCTCCTGGCAGCTTCCGGCCGCAGAGTCGAAGAGCGCCACAAGCAGGGTGCACGTCTTGCCGTACTGGCAGCGCGCAATCACAGCCACCTGCTCCAGCTGCTGGGCCACCATGCCCGCATCTTCCAGCGGATCCTCCAGGCCCTCGCTGCAACAGCGGGACAATGCGAGGAGTGTTAGAACGAAGATATCATACCGCCACTTCCATCGTTTTGAGTAGAATGCAATAAATTTTATTTTGTTTTACTATTTTTCCCAGACTGCGGGGATAATTTTAGATATAATTACAGTAAAACCCCTGTTTTTCAAGGCGGCAGCAAAAAAAGTGATAATAAGTGAATTTTTTTTAAAACTGTCGTAATTGGGGATTATTAATATTTACCTACGATTTCATTGAAATTATTTTGTATTTTTTCAATCAATAACACAATGTGTTTTTTTAATTGAATTTTTAAAAAAATCTTTAAATAATTTTATATGGGTACTTGACCTTAAAAATACGAAAATAAAAATTTGAATTTGCATACAATGATTTTTTCCCTAAATATTGGGAAATTTTATTTATATGGTATCACTTTTTTTAGTATGGCACCCCAAATTTTTAACTGTCATTTACATCGCGGCAAAACTATTTCACACATTTATGATTACTGTATGAACAATCTTTTTTCCAAATTATGTTTACTACTTCAAATAAAATTTCTTTTACTAAATTATTAAACTTTTTGCATCGTAATTTATTGATGTACAAGACTTCATGCGTCAACCGCATGTCACAAATTAGTAAAATGTCAAAATTAGACACTTAATCAAAAAGGTCAATACACTGAACCTACTTTGAATTTAGTTTGAGACAACAATTTACACATTTTTTTTTATTTACCATTTTGGACAAACGCGGCTGCGCGCGGCTCGGCGTCTTTTGACAGATCAAATGAGTTTCGAAAAATTTTCAGCGTAAAACTGGGGTTGCAAAAAACGTCAATTAAGGGGGATATTTGAATGAGAATGCATGGAAAAAAAATTTTCGCGTTTTAAAACGTTTCGGTAAAATTGAGGAACCTTGAAATGAGGTTTTACCTCAGAGTAATAATGCGTAACCTAGAAAGAAGCCCTATCACTATGTTTCATAGAACGCAGCGACGTTGGTTAGCAACCAATTGGTGGCCATTTTGTTTTATTTGACAACATAAACATAACGGTTCGATCGGATGCTTTTGTCGCTGTGCTTGGCTT
The DNA here is from genome assembly GCF_059751315.1 of Micrasema longulum. Taxonomy (NCBI): domain Eukaryota; kingdom Metazoa; phylum Arthropoda; class Insecta; order Trichoptera; family Brachycentridae; genus Micrasema; species Micrasema longulum. Next base: position 142,730 of record NW_028277416.1, read on the forward strand.
TGTTTGTAAATAACTTGGCTATTAACGTTATAATAAATAAAAATCCACTGTGGTGAATTGCAGTATGTTCGGTTGCAGCAGTTGTAACGTCAAAGCTGTTAAAGGAGTCAGTTTTCACAGGGAATTGATTCCGAATATTTCCCCATGATTTACATTGATTTTTGGCATTTATTGTCCCGACACGTGTATTATGTTGCTTAAAAACTTTCCTTATATCAACATATTTACTTTGGATACTATTTTTTCTCAATTTAGGGGATAAATTTGTGAATTAAAGTATGTTTACTGTTGATAACGACAGTTGCTTACGGGCAATATGTCGGGGCCGCACTAGGCATCCATATAAAGTTTGAGTCTTTACCGAGTAGAGGTCGATTCAAATTTCACTCGAAAATGGCAACGATAACCTTGAAATCGCATCTAAAATGACGTGTCCAAATTTCAGGCCGCTACGACTCGCCGTTTCGGAGATGTGACGGACAAACAGACAAACTCAACACGGGACTTTGGTTCCACGGAGTTGGGATTTATGTCTCAATAAATGTAACATAAGTATATATTGTGAATAAAATTAATAAATAAATAAAAAAATAAACACACACATGTATTTTCAGTTTTATAAAATAAATATAGGCGAATTATAGAAAAATAGATTGAAATAACCCTGCAATGATAAATACACAGGTACATATTTAAAAGTATTTACAATGCAAATTAATATTCATTTGGCAATTCTCGACCTGAGTATGGTGCATTGTTTTCCTGCGAACTGTAGCTAACTTAATACCCAATTGTCATTGAATGGTTTTCCTACGTTTGGGCTCCTCTCTAGGTTACGCATTATTACTCCGAGGATTTTACTGTATTCACAAATGCCACGAGGTACCTGACAACGACGGCCACAGAGTCCAGGCGGGAGGTGATGTAAGCGGTCATCACGTCCGGCGTGTAGGTGTCCAGCAGGTGCGGCTCCGTGGCCTTGACGTACGGGACGGAGGCGACCATGCGCTGCCACAGCGACAGCAGGTAGTGCACCGAGTTGGGGGAGAACTGCCACATCTGCGACACGCGGAAAGGTTTCGGAAATTAATATCAAGATTGTATTTGCTTGAAACATTTATCCAAATTTGCAGCAATGAACTATTTAATAAAAGTTTTATTTTTATTATTCAAGATTATTTATTTATTTATTAACGGACATTGTCCATTTATACAATTCATAGGGCTTAAATATTACAATAAAAGAATAGTTTAAAACATTAAAAAAAAGAAAAGAAGCATTGACAAACATAAGGGACATCGAGACAAGATCTGGACTATTTATTTAGTGCTCGTTTAAATCCTTGTAAACTTCAACCAAAAAAGTCCAGATGATCTTGTCTCGAGTTAACAATACGACAAAGACAGGTCTTTGGAGAATTAAGGCCATAGTTTGTTCTATGCTGATCGATGAACAGTACTTCATTGTTTCTCAATCTACTACTACTACCATCACGCCATTTCTCCGTAGGGGTAGGCAGAGAGAATGGACCGCCACACACGTCTATCCTGGCATACACTCCTAGCCTCTTCCACATTCATAAATCTTGTCATTCTCAATCTACGAGTCGGAATATTGAATTTTACTTGTTCCAGTAATGATGGAACATTTAGTATGCCGAACATATATATGGAGTCAATATTAGTTCCACGTTTTTGCAGACTAGAAATATTGAACATTGACTCTATATCGGCATCAGAATAATTACCTCTCTCTAGTCCGAGCATCCACGCTACTTCTCGAAGCGAGCGATGTTGGACTGATTCAATGTGATTTCTGCGATTCACATAGAATGGAGACCAGACCACTATTCTAGGAGGCATATTCTAGAAGAGGGCGAACAATCGAGCAATCGAGTTTTGATTGTACGGACATTTGCAAAGTCAGAGGATATTCTGTTAATGAAGCCGAGTAATTTTAGTGAATTATTTACTGTATTATCTATATCCTTGTTACAAAGTTACAAAACATATTCAATAGAAAATATAAATAAAAAAGCTAAAGATATATAAAAATATAAATAATTGTATTTGTGAATAAATTATCATACATCAATACCATTATTCAATGGGAAAAAGGAGAGATTAAGGAAGAGAAAGGAGATGTTTCTTTAGACGTGATTGAAACAGAGATAATGTAGTAACATCTCTGATGGTGGATGGGAGATGACTCCACAGTGGAGCCGCATGGACACTATGAGTTAGAGATGAAAGAGGAATTGTGGATGGGTATTAAGAGAGTGCCTTGAGAATTGGAACGAAGAGGTAAACCATGAACTGGTAAGCGTCGACAGAGGTATATAGGAACGTTAGGACTATGAAGTACATTGAACATAAGTGAGAGGGAGTGATAGTCTCTCCACTGTCTAATTTTGAGCCATTTCAGTTGCCTACGATAATCAGAAATGTGGCCATATTTCCTAAGACCAAAAATGTACCTTATGCGTGTATTCTGAAGTCGTTCAAGTTTATCGAGTCGCTCACAGCTTAAATCGGTCGTGGAAACACACATCGAATCTAGAATGGGCAGTAGTGAGGCTTGTACGAGGCTGGATTTAATATTAATGGGTAAGAATTGTTGCAAGCTTCTAAGTGGGCGTAGACTGAAAAATATTTTGCGGGTTGATTAATTAGTACGAGCTCGCCAGCAGAGATGTTTCGTCCATTAGGGCTCCTAAATTGGTTCTAGATATTGGTACCATTGACATGAAGAGGATTAAGTGAAGATATAGGATATTATCCATGGCTTTATGACACCGAGTCCCTCCAGCTGTGCTCGGTTACGGCAGTTTGACGCCCAGAAGGGATGTGCATTTAACTGCGCACTTCTTTCCATTTTCGCGCGGTATTACTGACAACCCTGAAATTATGCGGAGCAATAGCTTTTATGTTCCGGATAGTTACCTTGGACAGCGTCAGCATGGACTGTTTCACATCCCAATATACAGGACTAACCTGCCGATGGAAGGGCTATCTCTGTGTTGAACAATGTTACTTGCACAAGATTCTCATACTTTTATATATATTGTTGTTTTTATATTTACCCAATTTTACCTTATTATTTTAATTATTTCTATATGTGATATTCCATTTTGTAATGTACATATTTATGAATAAACAAAATTGAAGACACGTCTATCTTACTCAGCAATCTTTGACCCCAAACCACCGGGGTGACAGTCCCTATTCCGAAGTGTTTTAGCATGCTTGTATTGGTAGCAATGGATGTTTTACCCCCCTTGTGTTGGTAGTAATGGAATTGGTAGTAATTCGCATCGCTGTTTCGAGTAAGCGCTACGTACTTGCTACGCACGAGCGCTGATGTCGCATCATGACGGCACACAGTTAGAAAAAGCAAATGGCGCATGTGTGAAAAACGGTTTAAATTTAAAACCTGTGTTAATCTTAAATTTACAGCGTGCGTGTCCTGTTTTCGTTATTTTTTCTGTTTGTGTGTTAAATAGTTTAAATTTAAAACCTGTGTTAACCTTAAATCTACGGCGTGCGTGTGTCTTCTCATCTTTTCTCTTCTATTTTTCTCGCCTGTGATAATTATAACAATGTTAAAAAAGTTTTGTGTGCTTTCTTGCCATGTATCTGGGGACATCGTCAAACTATATTGCTTTGCCAAAATTAGACACATCACATCGTAGAATTTCGCGTATGTCAAAGACATTTTCAGGCAAAGTTCATTGAGGGAAACTTTAGACTACTTCCTGAAGCAGCACCGGCTTTATTTACTGAAGAACATATAGCCAAGGCAGCAAAAATAAAAAAATAAAATTGTTATGTTTAATTATGTGTTCCATGTTGACGTTTTTTTATCCAACTTAACACTGAATCAAAGTTAACAACGTAAACTAAATTATTAAAAAATCATGTTCCATATAAAGTGTCTTTTTTTTCATCTCCTCTGTCTTCAAAGCCTCTTCACCATTAATGATCAGTGTTACGGCAAGTTTGCTTTATAAAAGTTTGTTGTTAAATGTGGTGAATTCACTTTTTAATCACAAAAAAGGAAACTAAGATTTTTTATTAAATTTTATGTGTTCCCAATCAATTCCAAAAACTTAGAACTCATTATTTTCGAAATGCAGCATCATTAATGATAGAGAAGCTTTAATTCCTTCATAATATAAACTTATAGCTTGATCAGTAGAAATAAGTAAAAATCCGTGGTAAAAGTAACAATTTGGAAAAAAGTGAATACTTCTGATTTTTAACTATTACTCATGATCAAGCTATGAGCTGTAAAAACTTTTAGGGAAAGTTTTGAATTTCCCGCGGATTTTTGTTTCGAGGGATATAAGCGCCAACGTGAAATAGCGCAAATACAAAATTTGACCAATAGGAATGTGTTATTATACCTAAACGTCAAATAGTTGTTATATAAATATTGTTATATAAATTAAAAATAAGTGGCAGATCTGAACTAGTAATAGTTCTACATTATCTCTGCCCCAAACATAATTTGTGTTTTAGAGGGGTTTATAAGTAAAGTAAAGCATACTCTTTTGTTTCAATTTGAATTTAGACACGTTTTTCGACTCATCTAAAGAATTTCGAAAGCTTTTCAGTGCAAAGCCGGGGTTATGAAAATTGTAAAACACTTTAATTGGGGGAATACTGAATGACAATCAATGTATGGAAGAAAATGGGACCTGAACATTTGAGCCTGAAAAGCGGGAACATTAAATTGAGGAATCATCAATATGGAGAGAGCCCGTCCATTTGTTGAATCAATACCTGGAGCGACTGCACGGTGAACTTGGCTATGAGCCGTATGGTCTGCTGGTAGTTATCCACCATGACGAGCTCGCCCAGCTGGTAGTTGGACTTGAGGCGCGCCAGCAGGCGGCAGAACTCGTGGTAGTTTCCCGGCTCCGACAGGCCCTGGAAAGGCGCAGAGAACACATTACCCTCGTAGAGGACGGCAACGTTGTCGGTTTAAAAAAAATAATATCATCATCGTCGTCGATATCGCCGATGTAAAATAAAATCATAGTGGCGTAGTGGTCAAGATGCTTGACTCACCCACGGAAGGTTCCGGGTTCGATTCCCAGTGAGAACACATAAATTAAATGCGATTTTCATCGAGCCTGGGTGTTCTGTGATGTAATTGGGCCTCCTGGCCTGTTGTGGTGCAAAAAAAAAAATAGGGTGGACTCATATTTATTGAATTTGGAGAATGTCCAAATGTTTGTTGACCGGCTGGATTTCCTCCTTGAGGAGTTATAAAAGAAACAAACCATCACGTCGTTTCACAGAGGTAGGCAGAGAGAATAGAACGCCACATCACCCAATCTTTGCATACAGATCTCGCTTCCTCTACATTCTTGCATCTTCTCACGCATGCGCGCAGATTATTCCGACGTTTGACATGTCCATCTTCAAGTATTTGTTGGATTCGGTCATGCCATGTCTTTCTCGGTGCTTCCTCTACTTCTGCATCCATCAACATTCGCATTGTGAATATTCTCAGCCGTTCTTTCGCTGTCCATTCGCTCCGCGTGTGCAAACCAGCGCAGAGCTCCTTTCTTGATTATGTCGATAATGCTCGTCTCAGCCTTACATAATGACGGTTATTTAGATCTAAATAACGCCCCAGGGAGGAAATCCAGCCTGTCTACAAACATTAGGACTTACTCAAAATATTGTCGTTTAAACTAACATAAAAATAGGAAAATTGTTTTCAGGCGTTGCCTAGCGGGTGAATCAGTTAAGCCGAATGAATTTCATCTGCATGATAAAGGTTTCGGCTCTTTTACTTCGCAAAAGAAGTTTGCCTACCATGCGAGAGGTCTCGATTTTGATTCCCGACATGTTCGGTCAACACGAAATATTTATTCAAAATAAATATATGGCCGGGGTCGTTATCCAACAAGGGTTACCTGTATTTTCTTATGGGCAGTTACCTGGGGGTTCTCCAGTATGTGCTCGACCCCGGAGACCAGGTGCTGCAGGAACTTGGCCCGCTCCGTGTTGGAGAAGAGAGAGCGCCGCACCGACGCCAGCTGCACCAGGCACGCCAGGGCCAGCGACGACAGCGACGCCGGCAGCCACGAGTACAGCGAGAAGAACAGCTTCAGCGTCGTCGTGTCGAGGAAGGCCGGCCGCCAGCTGGTCGGGATCTGGACACGAAGAAAGACATTCTATAATCATAAAGGCAGCGATGTAGACAAACGTTTCAACGGCGACGAAGGAATAATTGGGGAATGTGTCCAATTGTCCGCCTCGTGGCGTGATGGCCGGCGCGTTTGCCTGCCATGCAAGAGGTCTCGGGTTCAATTCCCGACACGGTTGATATGAAATACAGTAAAACCTCCGTTTTACGTTTTTCAAGGGAGAAACAAAAAAGGGTAAAACGGAGATCAAGAACATTTCATCAGTATCGTTCCCTTTCCGCACCTAATGGTGCATAGGGCACTGCATTGGTACACCAATCGCAGCGTATCTTGATAATTTTTGTTACATGGAGGTAAGATGATCAGTCTTACGCTTCAGGTACCAGTCCAGGGACTATGAAATACTCCAGTGTGAAAACACCCTTTTAAATAAATATTTCACATCAACCATGCAGGGAATCGAACCCGAGACCTCTTGCATGGCAGGCTTACGCGCTGACCATTACACCACGAGGCCGACAAAAAAGGTGCCAATAAAACATTTAAGAGAAGGTAATATAGAAGTCTAGGCATCTAAAGGGCTTATGACCTGTCAATGGCTGGTTTAAGTGGCACTGTGTAACATTCACCATTCTGTCCACATTTGAACATCTATATTCCTTCAATTCTTTCATCTGTTGATGTTTGTGAAGTTAAAGAGCTGAAACCTTTATTTATGCGGGTGAGATTCGTCTAATTGAATTATTTCACCTACATACTAGACTAGGCAACGCCTGAAAATGTTATTTTTTCAATTTCTATACTTCTTCATGGACCAGGTGGATTTATCAACAATATTTTGAGTTTGTCCAAATTTCTGTAGACAAGGACTGGATTCAACTCCCTGGGGAGCTGTTTATGTTAACGTATTACAACAGAGATGAAGAACATTTAAGAGAAGCTAATATGGAAGTCTAGGCATCTACAGGGCTTATGACCTGTCGGTGAAGTTGTGTTCTTCAACTTGGTGCAGAAATATTAATTTGTATGGTCGAGTTTGCAGTCACCGCTGACTGAAGCCACGGTAGACCGACTAGGCGTACCTGCACGGTGGACAGGTCGTCCGAGGACTCGTCGGAGCTCGTCCCGATGAAGTCGAAGGTCAGGCAGCCGATGGCCAGGCGCAGCAGCTGCGTCACCAGCGCGTGCTGGCGCTCGTCCGCGAGCTCGAGGGCCTCCTCGCGCGCCGAGCCCAGCAGCGAGCACGCCAGCCGGAAGGCCTCGAACAGCTGCAGGTCTCTGCGGAGGAAAGGGTCATTTTTCGAATGTCTCAGCGCCTAATTACAGTGGTGATGCGCTAATCGTATCCACAACATAGGCAGTAACGGAGAACTATATAGTTACTCGGCTATTTAAAGAGCGTTTTATAGTCTGCACAGACCTACACTTTGAAAAATACGAGAATCATATGAGGTGCCTATAGAACTATAGTCCTTAAAATATAGCTTGATTAGAATGAAATTTGTCAGGAAAAGTGACGACATAACTTTGTAGTGACGTCTAAGGAGTGATTTGTATTGACACACGAAAAATCATTAGTATCTGGCATGTTAATTTATTTTTTTAATACAATGCTTGACGTGTAAATTAACATAAATATATAAAATCAGCTTTAAAACTAAAATAAATTAAAATAAACCCAATTATTAACGACGTTCTTGCAAGGTTACATCATTTAGCAAAAACGTTAGAGATGGGACAAATTGATCTATGTAATTCAAAAATAGTTAATTTGATAATGATCATGAAAAAAGTATAAATGTCTTATTTTTTGGTGAATAATTGTATTAAACACACTATAATAGGCTTGTGCGTTTTTATATCAATTTTCGGAAACAGAGTTTCATGTTTGCATGAAAAAACTGATAAAATCTATTTGATCGGGACATGGTCACTGATTAGTAATTTTCGATGGGATTTACAGCTGTCATTTTAATCAAGCTAAATTTTAAGGACTTTAGTGATAGTTTTTGATAGTGTAATAGAATATGGTATTATATGTAACGTTTTTTAAGTCAAATTATTATTTATTTTTTTTTATTTTATTCAGAAAACATACAGTCATAAATATTAAAAATAACAATTTTTTAACATAAAAAGACCAATTATGTTTTCATAAATTATGCAAAAGATATAAACATTAAATGTGACAAAAAAAAAAAAAAAGAATTTTAAGTGAGAAAAGAATAATTGTTGACATTTGCGTTTTCCATGGAGGTAATAAATTAAAATATATATATTCATATTTATGGCGAACTTTTAATAATTTTAATGTAATAAATAAATCATTTAACATAGATTTATTTGCAAATAATCTTAATGACGTACGGCGTTTGCTTTCGAAATAACTCGTAGTATTTTTTCTTTTCTTTTAAATTTACATTTAATTACTATTCATTTTATGTTCGAGAATCTTTTTTAACTTGAAAACCTGTAATTGGCTTATTTGTTATTTGTTTTGTTATATAAATATGAGAAAATTAGAGCTGTTGGTTATCCAAATAAATAAAATAAAATAAAATAAATAGAAATACCGAATGTACACTCCGAGCCATCCACGCACACACACGAATGCACATATAAAACATACACAAACATATACATTACATGCGGCACATATACACAGCATAAACCACTCGAGATGCACATTCAGCAACTATCCCAAATAATCGACCCCATGAAGAAATTTTCTGTACAAATGCAACGTGCATTTAAAAATGTCTACATCAATACTGAGTTCAATTATAATTTCTACAGGCACGTCTAATGAATTAATTCGAGGTATAATTGTTTTTACAAGTTGGTACATAAAAAAGGGAATTTAATCTAGTATAGCGAAGGGGACAACGGAAATCAATATTTTGTAAAAGATAAATGTAGGTTAAGTGTGAATAATCAAAGCAATTTATAGGAACCTGCTGACGAGTTGTATGTATGCAACTCAGCGGGACTTTTATTTAAAACTATTATGTTAATATTTTTGAAAAATTTTTTTTTTTTTTAAATCTTTGCTAGGGCCAAAAGATCTAGCGAGATCGCCTTTTATCTGAAGTTACCTGAACGAGGATGCGATCTTCCGGTGCTTGGTGATGGAGCGATTGGCATCCGCGTCCGATATCTGGTTCATCTCGCAGGTGAGCTGCGACAGCAGGTGGATGCCGATGGTGCAGTGTTCTACGGGGCCCTGGAAACACAGAATATAAGAAAGTTTATAAAACGTACATACAGTAAAACCTCGTCTTTACGATCCTCGTTTTTTACACGGAAATATTTAGGTCCAATTTTTTCCATACATTCTCATTCAATATTCCCCCAATTAACGTTTTCAATAACCCCGGTTTTACGTTGAAATTTTTTCACAACTCATTCGATCTGTCAAAAGACGAGCCGCGCGCCGCCGCGCGAATGGAGAATAAAATCGAGGTAAATAAAAAAAATGTGTAAATTATTGTCTCAAACTAAATTCAAAGTAGGTGCAGTGTAGTTGACCATTTTGTTGAAGTGTCTAATTTTGACGTTTTACTAAATAATAGTGACATGCAGTTGACGCATGTTTAGGAAGAATAAAGTCTTCACATCAATAAATTACGATGCAGAATGTTTTAAAAATTGGCAATAGAAATATTATTTGATGTTATACAGGGTGTTCTTTAAACCCTGTCACATCCGAAACCACGTTGATCAGTATAAGCAAGAAGGCACATTGGCACATTAAAATAATTTTTTAGAATGAATAAAATTTAAAAAAAATATATATTAAAAAAAACAAATGGTTGCTACACGCCGTTAACCGCGCGGCCGCGCCTCCTCGCTTCTCCCCTGCAGAAGTAAGCAACCATTTGTTTTTTTTAATATTTTATTTTTACAAATTTTCCCAGTTCTAAATATTTTTTAAAATATGCTAATATGTCTTCTTGCCCATGCTGATCATCGTGGTTTCGGATGTGACGGGGTTTAAAGAACACCCTGTATACATAATGTGAAAAGAAGATAGTTTAAACAGTTATCATTAAAGTGTGAAACAGTTTTGCCGCGATGTAAATGACAGTTGAAATTCTGTGCTACCATACTAAAAAAAGTGATACCATATTTTTTTATTTATTTAATAGCATAATTGTACATTTTTACAATTTAAAAAAAATTTCACTTGTTATATTTTTACTAAAACTAAAACCCCACCAAGCCACTTTTTGGAAATGAAATTTCCCAATATTTAGGGATAAAATCTTTGTATGCATTTTATGCAAATTAAAAATATTATTTTCCTGTTTTTAAGGTTTAGTACCTGCGTAAAAAAATTTAAACATGTTTTTGTTTAAATTTAATAAAAAATAACACCTTGATGTATTGCTTGAAAAATTAAAAAATATTTTAAACTAAATCATTGGTAAATATGAATAATCCGCAATTATGACAGTTCTTACAATTTTTCCGCAGAATATTTAGTATAGTCTATTACAATAATTATATTTTTATTCCTCGGTTTTACATTTTTTTGTTGCTCCTTGAAAAACGCAAAACAGGGGTTTTACTGTATCTATTGTATTGAGAGAAGCTGCCGAGTGGCAAACGCTCACCCGGGATCTGGTTGTATTTCACTTCTGCATGATAATATTGTTGTCAAATGAACCCGGTTGGTTACCTGGAGGAAGTTGGTGACATCGGCCATCACATTCCTGAAGACAAATTCATCCTTGATGGTGTCGAACCAGCCCATCTTGGTGAGTCGGGCGAACAGAGATACCAGCGCCTGCAAATGGGGACAAACTTGATTGTTTATTTAACTCTTGTGTGGCTGTAATATATATAGTTGGATAATTTATATAGCGCCATTTTTGTGAAAATCACCTCAAGGGCGCTGTACAATTAATAAATATCCCAGTACGTCTTGCAGCTACAGAGCGCATGGACGGTTGGGATTCTAGTTCCTCGTTTTCAATTAAGATCAATAAAAAATTATAACAGATAGGAGCTAGATTACAGGACGTCTTGCGGCTACAGAGCGCATAGACAGTTAGAAATTTAGCCATTTACACATTTTAAAAATTGACAAATAAATTTAGTGTATTAAAAATATGAATAATAAAAAGGAGTAAGATTATAACACGCCTTGCTGCTACTAAGCGCATAGACGATTGGAATTCTAGACCCCGTTTACAAAATTTAGGTATTTTAAAGTTGATATATTAAAGCTAGATAACCAATCATCGTGCAGCTACAAAGCGCATGGATGAGAGGAATTCCAGCAAAGTTAAAACAATATCAATAAATTTATAAAAAATAGAGTATAGTAGTAAATTGGTCAAGTGTTCATGCCAAGAAGTAAGCAATAAAAAACTAAATAAATCAAACACTGTTTCAACTCCATGGTTAACCGAGGCGGCCTCCGTGGTGTAGTGGTCAAGACGCTTGATTCACGCACGGAAGGTTCCGGGTTCGATTCCCGGTGAGAACACAAAAATTAAAATGTGATTTTTCTCAAGCCTGGGTGCTTTGTGATTCACCGCTGTAATTAGGCCTCCTGGCCTGTTGTGGTGCAAAAAAAAATGTAAACAAAAAAAAACAAAGGGAGATAGATGTCCAAAGATAAGCTTTTGTAGACAGTGGGTAGATACCGTCGCCATGTGGCCCACTGGCTGCCTGATAATTTCTGGAAACGCATGTGTGTAGTTACTGGGGGATCATGTCTATTGTTCCAACGACTCGGTGTCCATTTTGGTCCGTTTTATGAGACGCAACATTCCTGCTCAATTCACCTTTTTACGTGAATATTACACAAACGCGTGTATGAGCGGTTAGATTGATCATTTTGTATGTTATTAGAAGGCAGATATTTGAAATATGATGTATTTATCAATAAATGTCAGTTCACTTTTAGTAGCACTGTTGTAATTTATTAATTATGGGTGAAGTGTTCTAAATAGCAAAATTTAGGTACTTTCGCGTCAAAAGCTGATGCATTCTGAAACGGTTTTAAAAGATTCATATAACATTTTATGATTTGAAGTTTCCATTGTTCACTATTTGTCACATATTTTGGTAAGAATAAAGTATAAAACAATGCTATTAAATAAATAGTCTTCTTTTTTCCACTGTTTGTCTAAAACATGACTACACTACTACACACAACGACTTATAAACATTAACTCATTGTTTTCTCACATATAACAACGTATTTTCAAATTTATTATAAGATTATAAGCTACGGATGGAGAGGAACTATATTTCACGCCCAGCCCGTACGGTGGCTGAGCGCGAAGTCTAGGTAGGACACAAGACTTGATATATCTCTATTATTTTGTTAAAGCCTTGAGGTACTCCACTAACTGATTTAAATTTGTATGATAATATATATTCTTATCCCTATAAATCTCCCCTAATAATTAATTTCAGACAAAGCCACAGCGAAGCATGTTCGTGAAGGTTCCGGGTTCGATTCCCGGTGAGAACGCAAAAAATTAAAATGTGATTTTTCTCAAGCCTGGGTGCTCTGTGATGTAATTCGCCACTGTAGTTAGGCCTCCTGGCCTGTTGTGGTGCAAAAAAAAATGTAATGTAAATGTAGAAAAGCCGGAAGATCTATCCCAAAGAATTCCAAGTCGTGTGATGAATTGACTAATCTACACATTCTGGACATTGGGGCATAAAAACCAAAGTTGCTCTTAGAAGATTTTGACTTCTGGTGACACGGTTGGGAACATGAAAAGAATTTGATCGCAACAGAGATGGGGCATCACTTAAAGGAAAAATTGTGAATGTTACAGTGTGTAACGTGATTATAAGCCCTGTAAATGCCTATATTTCATATTCCCGGGGGTAAAGTTCAGTATTCGTTCACATACATTTAGAGATACACAAAATATTCGTTTTGGCAGGTAGATTTCTAGACACGATATGAAGGTTAATTTATTTACTGGAAAAAAACTCTCGGACATAATTTTATTTAATATTTAAAGGATTCATTCTGTCTGCTATTTTAAAAATGAAACGGTCTAAATACAGCGCTGAAGTATTATGAAAACGAAATTTTGAAGGCGACATGCGGCGGTCTGCGTCGATGAACCAAAATATTCCAACGGAGAACGGACGAAAGGCGCGGAGAATCGAATAAATAAAAAAATAATGTGATATCACTGTGATGCGTGGTAAAATACGTTTTGAATACAGCAATCGACGCTCACAGCGTTTATATTGAAACTCACCAGTTCTTCTGCCATTTGTTGTTGTATCTTTGCATTTGCGACAAATGTATCGCGCGCCGACCAATAGTCTGTTTGAGGCATCCACGGCATGACAATTTGAAAACAAACACTCAAATTTGATAATGCACGATCCCAAAGGGCGCAGAATTCTAGTGAACTAGATGCTCACACAGCAATGTATAACGTTTAATAACCGTGTGCTCTTGATATGCACGCATCAGCTTAATGGCTGCTAGTGAATTATTATTTGTAAACCAAATACATATATAAATTACCTGAACGACAAATACGGCCAGTTTAGGCCGCGTGGCGAGGTAGTTGAGGACATAATTGCGGATGTCCAGCCTCTGCTGCAGCGAGAGAACCTGCGTCGATCTGCGAGAATGATTCATATTTTAATTTATTTCAACGGAAAGATAAAAAAACAGAAGGTGTTAAGTGCTAACCTTTTGCCTTTTGTTATATTCAAAACTAGCTCAAACTTTTGTTAGATAATTGTCATCTCCCACACCTTAATTTTTTTTTATTTATTTCTTAAGTTAGCTTATATTAAAACTAATATAAACTATTATGTACAATTACATCATCTATATATATTTACATTTCCTTACAGTAACTTATACATTTATTTTTAAATTCTTTCAGACACTTTTCATTCTTCAGACATTCAGGCATCTCATCATACATTTTTAAACCCTTATACATCAAACAATTTTGCGACTCGGCTCTTTTCAATAATGGTAGTCTTATTTTATCCTTTTGTCTAGTAGCATATTCATGACAATATTTGTTTAAGACAACTTTATCCTTAAAATATTTTGGTAATTTATCGTGAAAAAATTTATGTATAAATATCAACATATTAAATTTAAGTCTCCTTCTTACAGATAACCATTTTAGTTCATCTCTCATTTTTTTTACATTGCTATATTTATTTTTCTTAAGAACTATTCTCATCGCTTTATTTTGTAAAATTTCTAGTTTATTTAAATTTCCTTCGTTTGCTAAAAATAATATTGTTGAGCAGTAATCTATATGTGGAAGAATGATTGTTTTGTAAATTAGTTCTGCAGTATCTTTATTTAATTTATTTCTCAATCTACTAAGGAAAAATATTTTTTTTGATATTTTTTTATTAACGTGTTCAAAATTTGCATTTAATGTCAATTTTGAATCAAGTATTATCCACAAATATTTCATTTCATTAACCTTTTCTATGGTTTCATTATCAATAAGTACATTCATCCTTGGGTTTGGCTTTTTCCTTCCTAACTCCATGTATTTTGTTTTTCCAACATTAAGCTGAAGTTTATTAATTTTGAGCCACTCAGATATTCTGTTTAAGTCCTCGTTTAATTTTTGTAAAGTCTCTGTATAATTTTCTCCCGCTATATAGATTAATGTATCATCGGCAAATAATTGTAGTTTGCAGTGTTTTATTATATTTGTGATGTCGTTTACATATATTATAAATAAAATTGGTCCTAGAACTGATCCTTGGGGAACTCCTAAATTATTCTCCAATGGTTCAGATATTTTGTTTTCTATTTTAGTTACTTGTTTTCTTTCTGGACTTATATGGTATCGTAACTATTTTATTTTTGATCTTTGGCTTGACATTTTATTTTATCCAAGGGTTATTTATTAGTCGTAGTCTCTGCTCATTTGACGATTTATATCTAGAGTCTATACGCGTCTAATGATTTACCTATCTTAATGCTCTCACCTGCAAGGGGCGGATGTCCCAAGGGACAATATTGTCTTTTTAAGGATTGACTATTTAGATGCACCTTGCGATGCTCCAAACTGAACCTTTCTTAAATTAACCTATTATAATCCCCGCCATTTACTGAAAATGTACACTTTATAACCCAATACATTGGTTCCAGGAGGACACATTGAAATTAGATTCCTAACTTAGTACGTCGTGACTACGACAATTTATTATTAAATGTAAACTTGAATATTATTAAATTATAAGTACGGTAAACCCAACGAGTGTAGTTGGACACATCTTGTTATCTTCAAAAGTGAACCAAATAAAACAATACCATCTTCGAAGCTGCCTTTTATTGACTACTGGAGGGCGATTAAATTACTCACTACAAAGTGCCCCTCAACACCCTACACGGCACATAACAAAGGAGTCTGCGGACTTTAGGATTTTTTGATTATCAAATTCAAACAGGGCTCAAAACTTATGAACAGAAAAATGCTTTATGAAACTAAATTGTAGCGCAGAGAACCTAAAGTTTTAAAATAATAACAAAATCATAAAATTTTAATTTTTCACTCAAAACATAGCGGAATCTTTTTTAAACTTTTAATATCATCTACGTTATGTTAACATATTACAACAGAGATGAAGAACATTCAAGATAAGGTAATATAGAAGTCTAGGCATCTACAGGGCTCAACTACAGCTCTTTAACTTCACAAACATCAACAGATGAAAGAATTGAAGTAATATAGATGTTGAAATATAGTCAGAACGGTGAATGTTACACAGTGTGTAAAGTGGCCACTTAAACCAGCCATTGACAGGTCATAAGCCCTGTGGATGCCTAGACTTCTATATTACCTTATCTCATGTTCTTCATCTCTGTTGTAATATGTTAATATAAACAGCTCCCCAGGGAGTTGAATCCAGTTCTTGTCTACAAAAATTTGGACAAATTAAAAATATTGTTGATCTATGTTATGGACGTCAATACGGAAAGCGGCCCTTGCAGGGCCGCCATCGCGCTAGATTAAGTGTTTAGAGCTAGGGATCTCGGTATGTGTTAGAAATGAGCTCCCCTCCAAAAAAGACTTGGTTCTTAAAATATAGCTCGATTAGAATGACAGCTGTCAAACTAATTTCATTAGTGGTGGGAAATTACTGATCAGTAAACTAATCGATTTTATCAGTTATTTCATGCAATCATGAAACTCTGTTTCTGAAAATTGATATAAAAAACGCAAAAACAAGCCTATTATTGTGTGTTTAGCACAATTATTTATAAAAAATAAGATATTTATACCTTTTTCATGAACAACATTAAATGAATAATTTTTTTATTCGATCAATTTGTCCCATTTCTAACGTTTTTGCAAAATGATGTAACCTTGTAAGAACGTCGTTAATAATTAGGTTTATTTTAGTTTGAGTGATCAACTCTGAATAATGACCAATTGTTTGCTTACCGAGAGACCAATTTGGCCAGGGTCGTGGCGGCCAGGAGTTGCGCATAGCTGGAGTCAGCTCTCTCCAGGAGAGCCTGACACCTCCCGAGGGTGCTTGTAGACTCCTGGAAAAATATACCCACATTTGTGAGAGATAGAGGGAGTTGTTGATGTATTCAAATCATTTATAGAAATATTAGAAATGAGGAACGGCCAGCCATTCTGTAGAATGCCGACATTTGATGAACAGCCTAGCCGCTCAATTGGGTGGCTGATTTAACTATTTGGTGGTGACAGAAACAACAACAACAACAAACCATCACGCCGTTTCCCCGTAGGGGTAGGCAGAGAGGATAGAACGCCATAACACTCTATCTTGGCATACAGACCTCGCTTCCTCTACATTCATACATCTTCTTATGCACGCTGAATGTTTCAAGTTACAGAACATATTCAATAGAAAAAAAATATTAAAAAGCTAAAGATATATAAAAATAGAAATAAACGTATTTGTTTATAAATTACCTTAAATCAAATCTATTACTCAATGGGAAAAAAGAGGAAAGAGGAAAAGGGAAAGGAGATGTTTCTTCAGACGTGATTTAAACAGAGATACTGTAGTAACATCTTTGATGGTGGATGGGAGATGACTCCACAGTGGAGCCGCATGGACACTATATGGGTTAGAGAAAAAAGAGGAATTGTGGATGGGTATTAAGAGAGTGCCTCGAGAATTAGAACGAAGAGGTAAACCATGAACTGATAAGCGTTGAAATTTTTCACGTGGATATACAGGAGCGTTAGGACTATGAAGTACATTGAACAGAAGTGAGAGGGAGTGATAGTCTCTCCGCTGTCTAATTTTGAGCTATTTCAGTTGCCTACGATAATCAGAAATGTGGCCATATTACCTAAGACAAAATGTACCTTATGCATGTATTCTGAAGTCGTTCAAGTTTATCGAGTCGCTCACAGCTTAAATCGGCCGTGGAAACATCGGCGTAATCTAGAATGGGCGGTAGTGATGTTTGTACGAGGGTGCATTTAGTATTAATGGGTAAGAATTTTTGCAACCTTCTAAGTGAGTGTAGACTGAACAATATTTTGCGGCTTAATTCATTAGTATGAGCTCGCCAGCAGAGATGTTCACCCATTTGTACTCCTGGATTGTTTACGGATTTCCTGTATTGAATATTGGTACCATTGACATTAAGAGGATTAAGTGAAGATACGTCTAGCTTACTAATTAATTAATTACTGAGTATCTTATAAGATGCAGGTTCTAGGGCTTTTAATCTACCGCGTTAAGGCATCCTTCTGAGTCATTTGGGGATTTTTGCAGCGCTCTTTGGACTTTTCCGGTGGCTCGAAATTTATAGCCGAGTAGGGGATAGATGTCTGGGGGCGGATCGGGGTGATCCGATACCAGCAGTCGGCGGTGGACTCACCTGGAAGGAGACGAGGGCCTTCTCAGCCTCCTGGCGCAGGTTGGCATCCTGGGCCTCGTACAGCTGCTTGCACAGCAGCTCTAACTGCCGGACCTCCTACGAGCACACACCC
Organism: Micrasema longulum; assembly: GCF_059751315.1. NCBI lineage: Eukaryota > Metazoa > Arthropoda > Insecta > Trichoptera > Brachycentridae > Micrasema > Micrasema longulum. The sequence goes on from NW_028277416.1 coordinate 160,860, forward strand.
ACATAAATAACACATGGCAAAATATATTATTACTAACTGAAGACCTTGGCGGAAAAATATCAAATGTCACATACATCAAATTTTACAGGAGAGCAATAAAACTTTTTCGAATGACACATGATCTTCTTTGCTGTTGATATTGTCAAATGTAGGCAATACAATGAAAACATAAAAAGCATTTAATTTTTGTCAATATTTTATTTTATTTATTTATGACAAAATACAAGGTTTTTAAACTTTACATATTACATTATATTGCATATTTTATTTGTACTAAATATTCCTAATCAGCAAAAGTGCTGGTATGAGGGGATATTTTTTTAATTATTTTTATTTATTTATATACTTACTGTTAACTAATTTTCATTATTTGTTTTTAACAATAGTTTGTTGATACCGTTTTTTTATACTTATAAGTATATGAAAATGTATTTATTTTTTGTTTGAATTCTTTACAAGTTATTCACAATTTGCTTTTTAATTCAATTACTTTTATTATATCCATTTATTTATTTTTTTCTTTTTTACTATATAAAGTTTCACTTTTTATTTTGCATGGCAGTATGCTTCTATTGTTTCTAAATGTATACAAAAAAGCATTGTTTATCTTTTAAATTTTTACGCACTATGTTTGTACTTACCTGTATATTTTTTGTAAATGCCCCTTGGGCGTATTGTAAAATTAAATAAATAAATATTATATATAATAACACAATAGTTTAGATAAAAAGTGGATAAAATAACATCACATATCACTCGTCACACGAGCTGTAAGAGCTGTTTTATTCGGGTGTTTTTTAAGTATGTACATGTTTTGTATATTTTTTGGATCATTAGAAAGTGCATTGTAAAAATTGATTGCTGTATACAAAAAACTGTTTCTTTTTCTGCTGGTCCTAGATTGTGCGCAAGTTAAATATTTGATGCTCTTGTATTTATTTTATGTATGTTGTAGTTAAAATTTAATTTAATATTTGTCTTTATTTTATTATTTTTCATCTTAAATATCATTTTTATTTTTTCTGTGTAGATCAATTCCTCTAGATTGAGCATTTTTGCTATTCCATATAAATCTGTGGTTCTAGTATATTTATTAAAATGAAATGTTACTTTAAGTGCTTTGTTCATTGTTCTTTGAATTGATTCTTGCATCTGTTTACTACATTGTATCTCGTTTCAAATTTAAAATATATAATAAAACTGTCCAGACAGAAAACCCGACAGACGTTGTCCTACCCAAGCGTTAGTTTTCCCGCTATTACCTTTGAAAAGACATTTATTCATTGATAAGTTGGTACCTAGATACTTGTTTATTTTATTTTATTTTATTTTTATTTTATTTTATTTAGAAAACATACAGTCATACAAAATCAGTATTAAAAACAACAATTTTTTAACATAAAAAGACCAATTAAGTTTTCATAAATTAAAAAGATATAAACATTAAATGTGACAAAAAATAAAAAAGAATTTTAAGTGAAAAAAGGATAATTGTTGACATTTGCGTTTTCCATGGAGGTAATAAATTAAAATAAATAAAAAATACCGAATGTACACTCCGAGCCATCCACGCACACACATGAACGCACATATAAAACATACACAAACATATACATTACATGCGGCACATATACATAGCATAAACCACTCAAGATGCACATTCAGCAACTAGCCCAAATAATCGACCCCATGAAGAAATTTTCTGTACAAATGCAACGTGCAGTTAAAAATGTCTACATCAATACTGAGTCAGTTATAATTATGCATAAAAAATTATTATAAAGGAAAGTAGAAAGACACAATGGTATATAGTAGACTCGGTGGGAGTGGAAGCGGGAGAGAGGCGTTTATAATTTAATTTGATTCAGTGATCGTTTGAAAGAAGACAATTTGTTATCAAAGCAATCAAGACTGGTATGTTTGTTGGCAGACCTGAGAATTCTGGGCATAGGGGAATGGAAACCATAGTTAGTTCTACGGTTATCGGTATGAAAGAGTCCGTTTTGTCTGAGGTTTCTTCTTCTTCTTCTCTTAGTGCCCTGTCAGGTATCCCTAACGTTGGCATCACTCTAGCAATAGTCTCTCTGTCCTGTGCTGCCCGGAAAATCTGCTCGACAGTCCTGAAGCCAGTCCAGTCTCGTATATTTCGCAGCCGGGACATCTGTCTTCTTCCAGCCCCTCCGAGACCCTCAATCTTGCCTTTCAAAATTAAATGAAGCAAGTGGTACTTTTCTCCGTGCATTATATGCCCCAGATATGAAATTATACGAACTTTTATGGTGATTGAGAGTTCTCCTCTGTTTGTTCTAGCTCGACTTAAGACTTCAGATTCGTTATCAAGTCTGTCCAAAATATCTTAAGAATTCTGCGATGCAACCGCATCTCAAAAGCCTCCAGCCTATTCATAGTGTTCACTTTCAGAGTCCAAGTCTTATTTTCAAGTTGAGATTAGCATTGCAGAAGAGGGATTTCATTTTATTAATAGCAGCTCTTGCTGTCTCAATTCTGCATTTAATTTCTATATCTGGGTCGAGGGTATCTGTTAGAATGCTGCCGAGGTATTTAAATTTGTCCACCTTTTCAATGTCAATACCCTTTAATTTGAGAGAAAATGCGGAGTAATCAAGTTTCCAGTTGGGATATTGAATTTTATCGAGCTCAGTAGTTCAGGCGCATCAAAGAGTGAGTTGAGAATTTTAAATAGGACTAGAAGGTCGGATTTATTTCGACGGTCTCGAAGAGAAGATATATTCAAGGTAGTTTCTAACTCATTATACGTATATTAGTCTCTGGATACGTCAATCCTCAAACCACTCTCATACACACGTTTGTCTAATAATAATGTTAAAAATAAATAAAATCGAGCGGGAATTTTGCATACCCATTATAAAATGAAATAATACAGACTAAAATGGATACAAAGTCATTGGAACAATAGGCTTTTTTCCCCCCTCCGGCAACTACACGTGGACCGGACCATCTTCTAGGAATTTAGCAAACAACACGTGTTTGCACATGTGCGACACTGCGACAGTGACTAGTGACTACCCAAAACCTACGAAAGCTACCCTTCGGATATTTTTATCTGTTATGTTATCCATAGTGTTGAAACGGTGCTTTATCTGTTTACTTTTTAGCACGAACACTTCACAAATTTACTATTATGCTCAATGTTTGTTTTTGTAAATTTATTGATAATTTTAAGTTGCTAGAATTTCACTCGTCCATGTACTTTGTAGCTGCAAGACGATTAGTAATCCAGCTTCAATAGGTAAATGTTATCAAGTATCAAATATACAAATTTAATAAATGAGGTCTAGAATTCCAACCGTCCATGCGCTCAGTAGCTGCAAGACTTGTTGTAATCTAACTTCTATTTTTATAAATTTGTTTTTTTATTTCATTTTTTTAAATATTACTAAAACTCTAAACTTTATTGTCAAATAAAAAATGTAAATAGGGGCTAGATTTATTATTGTCTATGCGCTCTGTAGCTGCAAGACGTGCTGTCATCTAGTTCCTATCTGTTATAATTTTTCATCATCATATCATTCCCTTTCCTGCACCATTAGGTGCGGAACTGCATTGGTAACCAATCGCAGCGTATCTTGATCATTTTTAGTTACATGAAGGTAAGATGATCAGTCTTACGCTTCAGGAACCAATCCAGGGACTATGAAATATTCAAGTGTGAAAACATTTTTTTAAACAAATTTTTCATATCAACCATGTCGGGAATCGAACCCGAGACCTCTTGCTTGGTAGGCATATAATAATTTTTAATTGATCTCAATTGGAAACGAGGAACTAGAATCCCAACCGTCCATGCGCTCTGTAGCTGCAAGACATGCTGGGATATTTATTTAATGTACAGCGCCCTTCAGGTGATTTTCACAAAAATCGCGCTTTATAAATTATCCAACAATAAATACATATTTATATATATATCCAAATTGTCAAACGCACCGATTCCCTCTTATATTTAATAAGGAAAACATTCGCTCTCATCATCCGAGATTTGTTCCTCATAATCTATAAAACGTATGTTCGTCTACTCCCGGAGAATGCCTACCAAATCTGTCGAGTCCCTATTCTAAAAAACACAGAGTTGTCGGAGAAAGTCCAGAGAAGAGCAACTAAAATGGTAGTTTCTCTAGGAAATAAATCATACGACGACCGCTTAAGGGAGCTCGGGTTGAGTTCACTGGGAGCGCAGGCACTTGTGTGACTAGATTGAAACATTCAAAATCTTAACTGAGCGATATAATGTACCCGAGTTGAAATCAATGTTCACTATGAATGAATACCGCCATCTCAGAGGTCCTGCCTCCTTCTCACTTCTCATCCAGCCCCGGGAAGAACTTCCCGACAAAGCGAGTCGTGGAGAAATGGAATGGCCTAGTGATAGTTCAGTGAATGTTAACTAGATGCACACAGCAATGTATAATGTTTAATAACCATGTACATTTGTATACAGGCATCAGCTCAATAGCTGCTAGTGTATTATAAATAATAATGTCATAAAAAATATCAGCCTTTATGACAATGATCGAGTTTAGTTTCAAACATAGGAAAAATTGTGAATGTTACAGTGTGTAACGTGATTATAAGCCCTGTAAATGCCCATATTTCATATTCCCGGGGGTAAAGTCCAGTATTCGTTCACATACATTTAGAGATACACAAAATATTCGTTTAGGCAGGTAGATTTCTAGACACGATATGAAGGTTAATTTATTTACTGTAAAAAAACTCTCGGATATAATTTTATTTAATATTTAAAGGATTCATTCTGTCTGCTATTTTAAAAATGAAACGGTCTAAATACAGCGCTGAAGTATTATGAAAACGAAATTTTGAAGGCGACATGCGGCGGTCTGCGTCGATGAACCAAAATATTCCAACGGAGAACGGACGAAAGGCGCGGAGAATCGAATAAATAAAAAAATTATGTGATATCACTGTGATGCGTGGTAAAATACGTTTTGAATACAGCAATCGACGTTCACAGCGTTTATATTGAAACTCACCAGTTCTTCTGCCATTTGTTGTTGTATCTTTGCATTTGTGACAAATGTATCGCGCGGCGACCAATAGTCTGTTTGAGGCATCCACGGCACCACAATTTGAAAACAAACACTCAAATTTGATAATGCACGATCCCAAAGGGCACAGAATTGCTAGATATCACCCGGCAGAACGCTTATTGTAATTACATCACCGGAATCATATTTTGTATTTCACAAATTGAAAATTGAACGCAGGCGAAGTTGTCTATGGAGATCTGCGGGTAACGATCGTAAGTCTCGCCGGCTAAAGACGAAGGTTATAGTTTGTAACTAATTATTAAATCACTATGAAATACTTTTAAAGCGCGTCTCTATTCGCGGCGGTAATAATAACTATAGCAAAATATCTTCGTGTAACTGACGACAGGCAGTGAAAACAAAGGCGTTCATATTTTATTTTTTTCCATGTTCTAGCTCTAAGGTTCTAGTTCTTGACTAGTGGCGAATAATCGATTACTGGACTAATAATCGATTATCAAAAATATTATCAGATTGTCGTTCGGGCGTTCAAGCTATAACTGATACTCGGTCGGTAAATCCATTCATTGTAGATATTCAGAGTAAAATTAAGCATCTAAAAATAAGAGGGATGATCATTCAAATATGTTGGATAAGAGGACATGCTGGTATCGTAGGAAATGATAGAGCGGATGAACGAGCGAGAGCCGCAACTTGTAAAAGGAGGGAAAGATGGAATATCCTTAACAGATATCCACACTAAAGTTAAAAGTAGTTATCACGCGCCATTGTTCTTGAACTTTGCAACAATGGTGATTGGACTCATAAAGGTAATAAACCAAAATCAGTGATCGAACAACCCATTTCCAAGGCAAACCAATACGATTTTTCCGAGTATCTTAGCCCTGTACATGATACATAAGGCTACTAAATACAGGGGTCCAAGTATATGTATAAAATTAAAAAAAAAAAACGATTACTGGATCAATTCACTTACATTTTTTTTACATTTTTTTACTTTTTTTTTTGCACCACAACAGGCTAGAAGGCCTAATTACAGTGGTGAATTACATCACAGAGCACCCAGGCTTGAGAAAAATCACATTTTTAATTTTTTGTGTTCTCACCGGGAATCTAACCCGGAACCTTCCGTGCGTGAGTCAAGCGTCTTGACCACTACACCACGGAGGCCGCACTTATGTCGAGTTAATTGAATATTTGTTTCTGCCGGAGTCCTAATGAGAAACTTCAGCCCTTAAAGATGATTTTCTTCACTTCGTTACTGCTCTGAAAGAAGCGTCTTGCTAGCATAGAGGCCCTGACATTGACGGCTCTTCCTGTTTCTCTATGTCCTGATCATCTTTACAATCATCAGTTAGTATGTGCCCTAGATACTTGACTTTTGCAGTTACCGATACACTGTTGTTATTCAGGAATACAGGTGGTGATGGGTGCACGAATTCAGAAAATGACCTTTGAGAAGGGAAATATTATTATTATTATAGATAATTTATGATCCTCCATTTTTGTGAAAATCACCTTAAGGGCGCTGTGCGACAAAATGCTCAAATTTTTACCGCGTGTAAGGAAATATCAAATTTCCCGTAGCACTGAACTTACGTGAAAAGACCCGATTAAAATAATCGATTTATTCGATATTTATAACTAGTTATCCACAACTAATTTTCTAATTTTATGATTACCGACTGCACAAGATGGCGAACGCGGCGGGCGGGCTCCAATGATAAAATCGTTCTGCACAATTGGTAAGAGAATTATTTAACTTTACCGACATCGCATAATGCAGAATTCAAAATAGTTACATTTCAAAATCGATCAAATACAATCGAAACTATTTTATAATGTTTACAGCCGTTTCGTTTTACAAAATCGATAATATATATGTTTCCAGCTTTGACGTACGAAATGTGTTATGTATTAGAGATAAATTATGTTTATTTTAATTCTAAGGATTATAATAAAGGCTTTTCCAGTTACACATTCTTTGACTAGATTTTTAAGTATTTAGAAGTGTTCCCTTGAAATGCTAGTAATTGCTTTTAAAAGGGTTGTTTAACGCACCTATGCATCGATAACTATATGAAATAACTTTACTAAAAGATTTGAGAAGGGTGATTTTACTGTCAATTGTCTTTTGTATGCAAATATGCCCGGCTTCTACGCTTCTACTGGTGATCTAACTTAAGCTGGCGCGTTCAGAAAACTCACACTAACATATTTAAAATCTACAGATGTTTATTTAAAAAAGATTGTATGAAATTTTAACCAAATGTGCTATCTTTTGAAAAAATTCTGTGTTGGATTAGAGGGTTGTGTATATGAAAAAAAAAACAATTTGTTAAGGCAATGTATCACGGGGGGGGGGGGGGGTAAAATTATAATATTTAAAAAAATAAAATGTTTTTATGGGGTTGTTTGGGTATTGAGATAGAGTGGTGGCGAGAGAAAATTTAGAGATTTGATCATCTCGGAGGCTGTGAAAAATCAAGTTCCGCGTTCGCACGTATGAATAGACGGAAGCTGTCCGTCTCTCCGCTAACTGAGGCGAAGATCTGCCATGGATAGAGCCTTTGGCGGCTCTCGGGATTCGGTCCCGTGGCGATGGTGACGGCGACAGCCAGCTGGAAGCTGGCCGGCCGCGGGCTGGGCACAAGCGCTGGCGGTGCAGGAAACTGGCGTTCCTTCGGAGGACGATGGATGTGGAGGGACCTTCGCGGATGGAAGGCGGCCTCCGATGACCCTCGTGGAGTAGTCGGATTCCACGAGGTTTGCTACGTAGCACTGGCTACCCGAACTTCCACGACTCTCGACATTGTATCGTCCCGCGATCGACGGTACGATCGCGTAGACTCGACTCGCTTCCCCGACTGTCGACCGAATCTTTTCCGACTCGTCGTTCCGACCGTTTGGGGTGGTTTTATAACACTCCAATTAGGAGGTCTCTCCTTCTCCCTTTCACTTATTGCCTAAAACTCATTGTCTCTTTTCCACACTTATTCATAAACACATCGTCATATTTAAAACTAAAATATTACGTTCTGCATATTATTTTTTATAAAACTGAATTATAATTAACTAAGATTAGAATGTTCATAAAATTAAATACGTTTAAACTAATTGATTAAAAATAAACATACACTAAACAAAGAAAACTCAATCATTTAACTAATTTATATTTTTGAATATTAGAAAGGAATCATTAATAAAAAATTGGAAATGTTTCGCCTCCTAATGTAGTGGTTGGCGCGTTCGCCTACCATACTTGAGGTCCTAGGTTCGATTCCTGGTAAGGTGGATGTGAAATACCTTCATACACATCATAAAATAATCGCTGATACGTTGCGATTGGCGCACTGGTGCAGTGCCTTATGAACCACGGCCGCGGATTAGAAAATGATGGCGCAAAAGTTAATTAGAGTTTTAAGTTAATATTTATTTTTATTTATTTTATTTTCTTTTATTCAGGAAACATACAGTACAGTTACAAAGTTTAATATTTTACACAATTAGACTTAATTCTAATGGACCAGTGAAGTTTCCATATTATAAAGCAATTATATGTAAGGTTAATTATGAAAGTATAAAAAAGAGAAGGAAAAAGAAAACATAAATGAAAGTTGTTTAAAAATTAAAATTTAAGTGAAAAAAACATATTTTAAGGTTTGTAATTTGTAGTGAGTATTTACAAATGGAAATAATATTAAAAATGTAGAAAATTTGTAAGAGTAATTAAAAATTAAGAATGGAAATACAGAATGAAAAACATGCTCAGATGTAAAAATAAAATAAAATAGTAATAACATTTTTTTTAAAAAAGGAAAAACAGAAACACATATTTATTTTAAGGGATTCAAAGAAACGATGAGATATGTGGCAAGTTGGAATAATCGGCGCGCGTACGAACGAAGATGTATGAGATTTGAAAAAGAATGGTTTGTATATATCATAGGGGAACTAATTATGCGTTTTATTTTGGTTATTTTTAAATAAGTTTTCAAAATACAAATATTATTTTAATGGCATAATGGTTTGTGAATTATTATTAAAAAAGGTTATGTTTTCCCCAGCGGAAAACATGGCTCAATATTTATTGTTAAAGTGATTGTTTTCAATTAGAAGGGGTTTTGGAATTCCAGGTTATTCGCCGCTTGGTCATTTGAATTTAACCCGAGGTCGTAATTGACATTAACAATGGACGAAATATTTGTGAATACCTAGTAACGGCTCAGGTAGATGGGGATTTATTTTAATGTATTTATTTGTAAAGGCTACTACTACTACTACTACCATCACGCCATTTCCCCGTAGGGGTAGGCAGAGAGAATGGACCGCCACACACGTCTATCCTGGCATACAATCCTAGCCTCTTCCACATTCATACATCTTGTCATGCATGCCCTTCGGTTCTGTCTGCTTTTGACATGACCAGACTTAAGATTTTGGTTTATCTGATCATGCCACGTCTTCCTTGGTCGTCCTCGTCTAACGTTGCCGTTCATTTTTGCCATATATACTTGTTTTACCATTCTCTCGTCGTCCATTCGTTCTACGTGTCCAAACCATCTCAGAGACCCTTTCTTAATCTTATCAATACTTGTCTCAGATTTACACTCTCGCCTGATTTCATCATTCCTAACCCTGTCATACATTGATTTCCCACACATTCGTCTAAGAGATCGCATTTCAACCGCGTTCACTCGGCTTTCATCCTTCCTCTGCCAGTTCCATGTTTCACTTCCATACATAAGTGTTGGGACTAAAACGGTAATTAAAAATGGGGTTCTTTTGAGAATTGGCCGGCATGGATTAAAAGGTTATATTTAAATGCATTATTGCTGAGAAACCCCAGATAAGAGAAAACAAAAGAATGTATTGGAAAGTTATATTTAAATTCGTATTGAAATATTTTAAAATATCGCCGCGTTTTTTCCCAATACAAATAAAGGTTGATTTTATAATCTAACACGAAAATACCTGCTCATTTTTACGGGGACAAAAGATTTTAATTCCTGAATATTTTAAACAGGTATGTTTAGCTCGTATCAAATGTAATATTATATTACTAAAATACTTTGTTTCATTATTTTTAATTTTTCGAATCATTTTTTAAAAAGGTGCGAAGGTTTTCACGGTCACTGTTATCAATATTATGTATCTTTTTTGGGTGACATCCAAATAATATAAACAATGACGATGGGCTTAAATTAAATTCAACATTTAGATTTATTTCAACAGAGAGGGAAAAAGTTTTCGAGAAGAAATTTGGAAGTCTAGGCATTTACAGGGCTTATGACCTGTCATTGGCTGGTGGACATAATCAAACATTGTTGAATTACTACCTGGTAAAAGAAGAAGTACAAAAATTGGAAAATTGTTTCCAGGCGTTGCCTAGTAGGTGATTTGGTTCAGCCGGATGAATCTCACCCACGTGATAAAGGTTTCAGCTCTTTCACTTCACAAAAGTCAACAGATGGAAGAGTTGAGGAAATGTGGATGTTCAAACATGGGCAGAATGGTGAATGTTACACAGTGTGTAAAGTGGCCACTTAAACCAGCCAATGACAGGTCATAAGCCCTGTAAATGCCTAGACTTCCAAATTTCTTCTCGAAAACTTTTTCCCTCTCTGTTGAAATAAATCTAAATATGAACAACTCCCTAGGCAGGAAATCCAGCCAGTCTGCAAGCATTTGGACATAATCAAACATTGTTAAATTCAACATGGTTCCCAGCACTACATATGACAAAAACTAATAGATATGTGCCTACTGCCGGCTGCGACACAGTACAAATTACTAGTACATAAACATAATTATTCTTTCCTACAAAACTAGAAATGTGCCTACTGCTGACTGTGACACGGTACAAATTACTAGTACATAAACACATACATTTCTTTATAAAACACACAGTTTTCCCTGAAGATGGCTCCTGCAATGGTAGCCGAAACGTCGGATCAAATCCAACATACACGGTATTACCCAAAAAAGATACATAATATTCATTTTTTTAAATGTTGCATTATACTAATTATAGTCCTTCAAAGAACTAGGGGCAATTTTAATTTGAAAAAATGTATTTTTGTTATAGTCAATTACTGTAGAACTACTAGCTCCCCAGGGAGTTGAATCCAGTTCTTGTCTGCAAAAATTTGGACAAACTCAAAATATTGTTAACAGAGTATAAATAAAAAATGATACGTTATTTTTGTAAAATGAATGTAATAATCCGCAAGAGTTAATAAATAAATTTTAAATAAAAAAAAAACTTTCCAAAGCAGAAAACTAATTTTTGAATTTTTTTTCTAGTAATACAAAATGGCTGAAACATCTGCAGAGGAATTGTCTATGGAAACCGGGCAAGTTATTTATATCAACGAGAATGGACTTATTTTGGGTGAATATATATTTTTTTAATAATCGAATTTTTATGTTTTATAGTAATGTAGGATTAGGTTACATTTTTTTGCACCACTACAGAAGAGGCCCAATTACAGCGGTGAATACCAGCACAGAACACCCAGGCTTGAGAAAAATCCCATTCAATTTTTGTGTTCTCGCCGGGAATCGAACCCAAAACTTAATTTATTGAGTTAACATTACAACCAAGACGGGTCATTGGAGAATTAAGGCCATATGTTGATCGATGAACGTAAGAAATCAAGACTGGTACGTTTGTCGGCTGACCTGAGAATTCTGGGCATAGGGAAATATATTCATTTATTTATTTATTAACGGACACTGTCCATGTATACAATTTATAAGGTTTAAATATTACAATAAAAGAATAGTTTAAAACATTTAAAAAAAAAGAAAGAAGCATTGACAAACATAAGGGACATCGAGACAAGATCTGGACTATTTATTTAGTGCTCGTTTAAATCCTTGTAAACTTAAACCAAAAAAGTCCAGATCCTGTCTCGAATTAACAATACGACAAAGGCGGGTCATTGGAGAATTTAGGCCATAGTTTGTTCTATGCTGATGGATGGACAGTACTTCATTGTTTCTCAATCTACGAGTCGGAATATTGAATTTTACTTGTTCCAGTAATGATGGAACATCGATTATACCATTTAGTATGCCGAACATATATATGGAGTCAATATTAGTTCTACGTTTTTGTAGACTAGAAATATTTAACATTGACTCTATTTCGGCATAAGAATAATTATCTCTCTCTAGTCCGAGCATCCACGCTATTTTTCGAAGCGAGCGATGTTGGACTGATTCAATGTGATTTATGCGATCGACATAGAATGGAGACCAGACCACTATTCTAGGAGGCATATTCTAGAAGAGGGCGAACAGTCGAGCAATAAAGAGTTTTGATTGTACGGACATTAGTAATGACATCAGTAAGGGAATGGAAACTATAGCCAGTTCTATGGTTATCGGTATAAAAGATAAATGGACTATGTACCCTGCAACAGCACCCCTTTCTTAAATGAATATTTCTTTCTTTTTTCTGCAGACGGCGATGATGAGGTGCGATATATCTTGCCGTCCTCGGTTACTCTCGAGAGGGATGGACTGTTCATTCAAGAAGGCGTCCCACTGACCCACTATCTCGTGGATTCTTCCGCACATATTGAAGGTAGAGTATTAATGGATTTATTTACCGAATGTAGTCGGCATTCCTTTACGGGTTGTTTGACCCGTGGTGGACAATTTTTTTTGGCAATGGAACCCTAACTGATCTATCTTCAAATATTACAACGGAGATGAAGAACATTTAAGAGAAGGTAATACAGAAGTCTAGACATCTACGGGGCTTAGACCTGTCAATGGCTGGTTTAAGGGGCCATTTTACACACTGTGTAACATTCACCATTCTGCTCATATTTGAACATCTATATTCCTTCAATTATTTCATCTGTTGATGTTTGTGAAGTTAAAGAGCTGAAACCTTTATTTATGCGGGTGAGATTCATCTAATTGAATTATTTCACCTACATACTAGACTAGGCAACGCCTGAAAATGTTATGTTTTCAATTTCTATACTTCTTCGTGGACCAGGTGGATTTATCAACAAATTTTTGTAGACAAGGACTGGATTCAACTCCCCGGGGAGCTGTTTATATCAACATATTACAACAGAGATGAAGAACATTTAAGAGAAGGTAATATAGAAGTCTAGGCATCTACAGGGCTTATGACCTGCCATTGGCTGGTTTAAGTGGCCACGTTACACACTGTGTAACATTCACCATTGTGCCCATATTTAAACATATTCAATTATTTCATCTGTTGATGCTTGTGAAGTTAAAGAGCTGAAACCTTTATTTATGCGGGTGAGATTCGTCTAATTGAATTATTTCACCCACATACTAGGCAACGCCTGAAACTGTTGATGTTTGTGAAGTTAAGTTGATTGAAGGAATTTAGATGTTAAAATATGGGCAGAATGGTGAATGTTACACAGTGTGTAAAGTGGCCACTTAAACCAGCCATTGACAGGTCATAAGCCCTGTAGATGCCTAGACTTCTATATTACCTTTTCTTAAATGTTCTTCATCTCTGTTGTAATATGTTAATTAGTCTTCTTTGTTTATTCTGAAATGTAAAAATATTTTGAAAAGTGTATTGTTAAGTGTATTCAGCATGGGTAACCCCATTAAGATCACATTATTTTTATCATTCATTATACATAGTTTGTAATGGAAAAAATATGAATTAATAAAATAAATAAATAAATATGTTTACATATTTTTTTCAGATAAAGGTGCGATTCTCATCCAGCAAGCTGGATACGCAGAGATCAAGGATGAAAATGTAAGTTTAATTCCCGACAATATTTATACATCCATCGCCAAGTCAATGATTCATTTGATTAAAAGGGCATTCCAAAATATTACCCCAGCGGGGCGAATCTTCTTGGGGGCTTCTTGGGCTGCAGCCCAGGGCGCCGTGGATACAAAAGGCCCCCGGCCTTCATCGAAAACAAACGACGATATTGTGAACATATTGACATTTTGTATGAATAATAGTTCACTACCAAGTAATGCGCAATCTAGGAATGCAATGAGGAATTCCAGCCCAACCCGGAATTAAATTTTAAAGATGTTTTTGTGTACACGTGAATATTTAAAAATTTTGGAGTAGGACGAAATGTCTCAAAAACGCACGCAAAAATAAAAAAAAAATGTTAAAAGTATTATTAAAATAGTAACGAGGCAAACCAAAAACAAACCGACACGAGCGTTGACTTAGAGATTACACATGAAATTAAATGCATACGCAAAAATTTGCCGGTTGATGCCGCCCGTCAATTAATAAATGCGTTTGTAGTGTCTAGAGTCGATTATTGTAATGGTATCTACGCAGGTCTACCAATGAACAAAATGACTCGCCTACAATCTGTATTGAATGCCGCAGCGAGACTTATTTTCGGAATCTCTAAGTTCAGTCATATCACTACACTACTTCGGGAACTACACTGGCTACGTTTTCCACAGAGGGTCGAATACAAACTCTGTTGGCTTATGTATAAGTCACTGCACAACTCGGCTCCGGAATATCTAAGGGAACTATGCATTCCAGATGAACTAGCTGACAGGCGTCTCACGCTTAGATCAGCTACGTCTACGGCGAGAGGAAAAGTTATTATACCTCTACGCAAACAGCGCACTAAATTTGGTGAGCGCGCATTTGCGGTCGCAGGCCCTATGGCATGGAATGCTCTCCCAGCAGAGGTGCGAGGCTGTGAAAGTGAAGTGATGTTTCGGAAAAAACTTAAAACCCACTTGTTCTCTAAATCATTTGAATAAATCCGTAGCACGTGACAACAAAATAAATTATTTTAATTAAATTACAAATTTAAAAGCTTCAATTAAATTAACTTAACAATAGAATCACCATGTAAAGCGCCCTTGAGGTATTTTATTACGAAAATGGCGCTATATAAGTTATCCACAATAAATAAACATGCGTTGACTTATGACTGCGATAGCTTAAGCACGTTCATTATTGTTCATCGTGATCGCTCAAATGCTTAGCATGTTTTTAAGCACGTCGATAGTTATTTGTGATTGAGCTACGGGGCTTACATCATCGGAAGAAAAGATCGCTGATCAAGACTGTGTACATATATATTATAATACCCTTGATTTATTTTTCTTCTGCCGCTGCGAGCAACTTTTTGTTTTTTTCCATTGCAGAGTCCGGAAGAGCACCAGAACATGGAAGGAGACTCGGAAATATTCCAAGTTACTGAAGATAACGAGTTGGGTGAGGTGGCTCAGGTAAAATTAAAAATCTGTAATTTATATTTTCTCATGGGACTCCATTTTGCCAATGTCCATTCATGCGGGCGCATATCACAACTTTCTTCTTTTTGTAATATTTCATATTACAACAGAGATGAAGAACATTTTAGAGAGGGTAATATAGAAGTCAGATCAAGTTGCAGGCGAAAAGTCTTCATTTACCCTTCTTAAATCTGCAGCCCACAAGGTTCCGTGCTTGGTCCTATGCTCTTCACACTGTTCATTAACGATAACGTTGATAACGTTGATCATCCGCATAACAGTGAGAAAGTAATCCGAATGAGTTAATATTTTGGACACATCACTTGGCTTTTACTTGGCTTCATTAACAGAATATCCTCTGATTTTACTAATGTCCGTACAATCAAAACTCTTTATTGCTCGACTGTTCGCCCTCTTCTAGAATATGCCTCCTGGAATAGTGCTCTGGTCTCCATTCTATGTCAATCGCATAAATCACATTAAATCAGTCCAACATCGCTCGCTTCGAAAAATAGCGTGGATGCTCGCACTAGAGAGAGATAATTATTCTTATGCTGAAATAGAGTCAATGTTAAATATTTCTAGTCTACAAAAACGTAGAACTAATATTGACTCCATATATATGTTCGGCATACTAAATGGTAGAATCGATGTTCCATCATTACTGGGACAAGTCAAATTCAATATTCCGACTCGTAGATTGAGAAACAATGAAGTACTGTTCATCGATCAGCATAGAACAAACTATGGCCTAAATTCTCCAATGACCCGCCTTTGTCGTATTGTTAACTCGAGACAAGATCATCTGGACTTTTTTGGTTTAAGTTTACAAGGATTTAAACGAGCACTAAATAAATAGTCCAGATCTTGTCTCGATGTCCCTTATGTTTGTCAATGCTTCTTTCTTTTTTCTTTAAATGTTTTAAACTACTCTTTTATTGTAATATTTAAACCTTATAAATTGTATACATGGACAATGTCCGTTAATAAATAAATAAATAAATAAACTTTGGACACATCGTTAATGAACAGTGTGAAGAGCATAGGCCCAGGAATGGTACCTTGAGGGACGCCAGATTTAAGAAGGGTATATGAAGACTTTTTACCTTCAAACAAAGTAATTTTATTTTAATATATACTAAAAAATGTATTTTTTGATCATCCGCATAACAGTGAGAAAGTAACCCGAATGAGTTAATAATTTTGGACACATCGTTAATGAACAGTGTGAAGAGCATAGGACCAAGCACGGAACCTTGGGGGACGCCAGATTTAAGAAGGGTAAATGAAGACTTTTTACCTGCAGACAATCACAGGTTGTGAATTTACCCCTAGTATAAATGTTAAATTACTGGGTGTTCATTTAGATTCAGACCTTTCTATTCATCCTCGGGTCAATAAAACGGTAAGCGCTCGTTTCTTCCATCTCCGAAAGATCAAATCCGTGCGGAGAAATATTCCTATAGACGCAACGAAAGTCATTGGCTGGTGTAAGTGGCCATTTTTCACACTGTGTAACATTCACCATTCTGCCCATATTCCAACATCTATATTCCTCCAGTTCTTTCATCTGTTGATGTTTGCGAAGTTAAAGAGCGAAACCTTTATTTGCGCGGGTGAGATTCATAATTGAATATTTGATCACGCGCAGGTAGTGTTGAATGAAGAGCAGTGCCGGATGCTGCAGGGATGCGGCCGAGTGTTGCTGCAGGAAGGATCCCGAAGATTTCTTCTCGACGGAGACGGACTCAGGGAGCTGGACCCTCAGATCGGTAAATCCTATTCCCCGTCTAGTAATGTTAAACACGGAGAAAACCGGGAATGTCTCTGACTTATCTAATTGTAAATACGAGGCATATCCAGAAAGTGAGAGTAGGTACTGTTTGGCTCTCGCGCTGTGAGAATTATTTTTCCAAAAGTTGTCAACATCGGTAGTGGGGGGTCTTCTGTGCACAACGAGCATTGTTAGTACCGAGACTTGACTCGTAGTGTTCGTTTCTGCAAAGAAATCATGCCAAGTGCGAGGAGCATCGGTACTGTGGACGCTCACTAGAGGAGTTTGTCCTATTGTACTCACTGGAACACGTGTCGGAGTCTGGTGGTCCTCGCGGGTACAGGAAAGTTTATCGGGGACAGTAATTTTGGGCAATCTATTATGGTGCATATCACTTTGTGCGTTAGTGAGGTCAGCAATTGTCCTTCGGTGCCTCGATTATGAACGCTATCTTCATACAAAGTAGACACTAACCTTCTAAATAAAATACAAATAAATGCAGGATTGAGAACACTCAGACATCGGGAAATATTTAAACTGCCTTTGTTTTCAAATAATGCTACATACCACACACCTATGGCCCGCATGTGTTGGGAATATAATATATACTGCCGAAACAATAAAATTGTCATTTTTCATGATACTCTCTCAGCTTTTGCGAATAATCTCTTAGGAATAAATCTTATTCAATAAGTACACACGTACAACTTATTTTTTATTGCATTGTATCCTGTATTAACAAAAATATTAAAAAATATGTATTACAACTTAACGTATAAATCTATTTTGTGTAATTATATAAGTGAAGATATATATGCATGTTAAATTATTTCGACGAATGCTTTAAATTGTATGTTTTCTAGTATGTATCTTTGTTGAATTACCTAATAAAATAAAATAGGTTTGCAAGGTAATTTACTAAATTGGTTTAAAAGCTATTTATGTGGTAGAACACAACAAGTCAAAATAGATAATATTACTTTTTTTATTTTTTTATTATATAAATAAAACACGAGTGATACTTTAATCCACAAATTAGGAATATCCAGTGACCGGTTTTAATCGCTTTCGCGACATCTTCGAGACTGGAATCTTTATTAAAAAGTTAAATGTATTTATACAGAACAGAGGTAAGGATACATAATTCAAAGTTATATGTAAGTAAATTAAATAAAGTTATTTTATCTTAAGGATCATTATCGACAAATTTTCTATGGGTTAACTAATGAATGGATATAATGTTATTTTAATGAGTTTAAGTATTTTATTTTATTGTTGGTGTCCCATCCTTCGTGAGTGTGGTTTTGTAATGATTTCTGAAAAACAAGGGGTAAAAAGTCATTAGTAAAATTATATTACAATGGGTCGAAGATGTCGCGAAAGCGATGAAACCGGTCACTGGATATTCCAAATTTGTGGATTAAAGTATCACTCGTGTTTTATTTATATAATAAATTACAATGAACTTCCATCAAGAATTTTCACTTACAAACTTAAATGTTTTAGATAATATTACTAGCGAAGAAAAAACCATTTATTTTGGTGTACCACAGGGTAGTATTTTGGGACCGATTTTGTTTATTTTTTAAATTAATGATTTATGTCTGACACACATAAAAAATTGTGACATAATTGCATTTGCAGATGACACTGCTCTAATTTTTACTATTGACCAATGGGATGAAGCTTATTCTGCGGCTCAAAACGGTGTCAATATAATAAAAAAGTGGCTGGATAACAATCTCTTAACTTGAAATATTGACAAAACAAAATATATAAAATTTAGTAAAACCACAGGGGGACAGTCCTCCACAATATTTTGAGTTTGTCCAAATTTTTGTAGACAAGGACTGGATTCAACTCCCTGGGGAGCTGTTTATATTAACTTATTACAACAGAGATGAAGAACATTTAAGATAAGGTAATATAGAAGTCTAGGCATCTACAGGGCTTATGACCTGTCAATGGCTGGTTTAAGTGGCACTGTGTAACATTCACCATTCCGCCCACATTTAAATATCTATATTCCTTCAATTCTTTCATCTGTTGATGTTTGTGAAGTTAAAGAGCTGAAACCTTTATTTATGCGGGTGAGATTCATCTAATTGAATTATTTCACCTACATACTAGACTTGGCAACGCCTGAAAATGTAATTTTTTCAATTTCTATACTTCTTTCTCTCTCATATTTTTAATAGGCCTTTAAGAAAAAAAGTGCCAACCTCAAAACGATGAAAATTTTTATCAAATCATAATTAAAGGAAAAATTGCTCGGTGGAACAAAACTTTTGACACTTTTAATGCGTAGATAAACGTATCGAGGGGTTCTAGACCCGTCGGTATAAACCGATGTACTTACGTCAAAACTTGATGGTGGGGGTATCGGTAGTATATCTTTGTAGTCGGTCGGGAGACTTTTATCTTCAACTATGACGTCATACTGAAGCTATGTCATTTTAGAGCGTAGATATGTGTACCGTGACGTACGCTTCCCCTTGTTTCATATCGATGTACCTACCCAAAACTTGAAGGTGGGGGGTCGGTAGTATATCTTTGTGATCGCTACTTATCTTCAACTATACCGTCAAGGTGAAGGTATGAAGTCTTTATCTTTCCATCATAATCGAGGCCCTGGTGGAGAGCAATGGTAGCCTCAACTCGGTCATCAAAGTTTGGTAGCAAATTTCATCTATAGGTTTACAAAGTACCCCAAAGTTAATGCTTTGAACATAAAAAATAAATATTTTTTATTTTACAGACTCAGCCGAACTGCAAAGCCTCGAATACATTGTTCCCTCCCAAGACAAGTAAGCATTATTATTATTTTTTTAAGTTTAGAATTTGAAAAATAATGATAAATAATTATGAAAGTAGGTTAAATGCTGTCGAAATGCGATTCCTCAGGCGAATGCGGGGTAAAACGTGGACCACATGGTGACGATATCTACCTACTGTCTACAAAAGATTATCTTCGGACATCTATCTCCCTTTGTTAACCATGGAGTTGAAACAGTGCTTTATTTATTTAGTTTTTTATTGCTTAGTTCTTGGCATGAACACTTGACAAACTTACTACTATGCTCTATTTTTTATAAATTTATTGATATCATTCTAACTTTGCTAGAATTCCACTCGTCCATGCGCTTTGTAGCTGCACGATGATTGCTTATCTAGCTTTCATATACCAACTTAAAAATACCTAAATTTTGTAAATGGGGTCTAGAATTCCAATCATCTATACTGCAAGACGTGTTGTAATCTTACTCCTTTTTACTATTCATATTTTTAATACACTAAATTTATTTGTCAATTTTTAAAATGTGTAAATGGGGGCTAAATTTCTAACTGTCTAAGCGCTCTGCAGCTGTAATCTAGCTCCTATCTGTTATAATTTTTTATTGATCTTAATTGAAAACGAGGAACTAGAATCCCAACCGTCCATGCGCTCTGTAGCTGCAAGACGTACTGGGATATTTATTAATTGTACAGCGCCCTTGAGGTGATTTTCACAAAAATGGCGCTATATAAATTATCCAACTATATATATATATATATAAAACGATGCATGATATGCGCCAATGTCGAGATCCGTGAACTGTGTAAGGCTGAGACCTGCATTATCGGAAGAATCAAGAAAGGGGTGCTGCGTCGGTTTGGACATGTGGAGCGAATGGACAGCGAAAGAACGGCTGAAAGTATCTACGATGCGAATGCTGATGGATTTCAATTCAATTCAATTCAATTAATTTATTTTAATATAACATATACATTACAAACATACATTTAATACGTACATATTATAAAAAAGAAAAAAATACACGAAAGAGATTCATGTCAAAGTAGTAGGAGAATCCTGCTCCGGAAAACCCCTTCGGATACATGGAACAGATCAACATCCAGAGGGATGTTGTTTAGCGTAGCGATAGCCCTTCCAACGGCAGGGTGGTCCTGTATATCGGAATATGAAACAATCTGTCTTAGGTAATTATCAGGAACATACAAACCAATGCTCATCATAATCTCAGGATTATCGACAATACCGCGCAACAATGGATAAAAATGCGTAGTCAAATACACATTCCTTCTAGTCTCTAAACTGTTGGAGCCGAGCATACTCTGGAGAAACTCGGTCGGGTAGAGCCGAGGATAATACCCGCACTCTCTCATGTAGAGATATCTCCTTTTGGATTTTCTCCATCATAAGAGAGTACTTCAGTTCATGTGGCCCCCGAATCATCGAGCCACTCTCGAGTCTACTTCGCACCGAGGAGTTGTAAAGAGTTCTCAGCACGCGGGTATTTTCAAAAACCCCGGCAGTACGCAGAACGAATCCCAACATCTTCAATGCATTACAGAAATGCAGAAAACGAGGAAGACCGAGAAATACGTGGCACGATCGAATCAAATACTCGAAGATGGACATGTCAAGAGTAGGAATAATCGGCGTGCGTGCATGAGAAGATGTATAAATGTAGAGAAAGCGAGGTCTGTATGCAAAAACAGAGTGATATGGCGTTCTATCCTCTGCGTATCTCTACTGGAAATCGGCGTAATGGTTTGTTTGTTATTTTTAAAAATTATGACGGTGTTTTCCTTACAGCGAAGGAGTGGCGTATACCAGTCCTGACGATGTGCAGATAGAGTACGAGACTGCGCCCGTCGAGGAATCTGACGACGTGAAAATCGATCAAAACCATTCCATCATACAACACTGCGGTTTGTAATGTAACCTTTTTTTAATGTACGAGATCCTACTCCAGTTGGAGGTGGACAGAGGAAACGACTTCGTGGTTTGTTGCGAATTTATTACGTGAAATTAAATTAAATATCTCATTCAATAATTTAAAGGGTCTTAAATTCCAACTGTCCATGCGCTCAGTAGCTGCAAGACTAGTTGTAATTCTAACCTTTATAATATTCCTCAATTTTTACACTTCTTGGACCAGCTGGTTTTATTAGCAATATTTTGAGTCGTTAACTTCACAGAGATCAACAGATGGAAGAATTGAAGGAATGCCAATGTTTAAACATAGGCAGAATGGTGGTAAACCAGCCAACGACAGGTCATAAGCCCTGTAAATTCCTAGAAATTTATATTAATAATTCGCAAGGGGTTTAAATTCAGTTCTTACGTAAAAATTTTATAGTCTCAAAATATTGTCATTATGTCTTTTAACAAAGTCATTAGTTTTTTCACATATTTAAATTAAATTTTATTTAATAAAATAAATAAAACAACTTTGTTTTTAACCACTAATTTTTATTTTTCACCGACCGGTTTCAAAGCAAACAAGCTTCTTTGTCAAGGTTTACGTAACTAATGAATTGATTCCTTTTTAAAACATTTTTTGGTTCGTGTACCTGCACACAAAATGTTATAAAAAATCTGGTAAAAATATAAGTAAAAATAAATTGCAGAGTCATCTGCAGGCGTTTACTAGTACTTAATTTAACTCGGAAGAGTCTTAACTACATAAAATAAAGTAATCTGCTAATTAAATACTTAACTTCAATATCAATGCATAGATGGCGCTTCCAACTCGCTTGTGGATGGGTTCTTGATTCGTAGCATATATACAAAAACCAAAAATGTTACCTGGTGTGGATATTCGCTAAAATAAGCGTAATGGGGAATGTTGTAGTACCTACATAAAGTGGCCACTTAACCCAGCCAATGACAGGTCATAAGCCCTGTAAACGCTCGAATATCCATAATCATGAATCTTGAATTTTAAAAAATTCTACCTCATCTCTGTAGGGATATAAATAAAAAAATGATTCCTTTTTATTTTATTTCCATCATGTTCACTAAACACTACACGTGGACCCAATAAATCAAGTGGCTTTTTTCTTACACGGGTGGTAATTTGATATCATTATTTTCGAAGTAAGCCAGGAGAGGACTAAAAGAAATATTGTTTATTTGGTTATTAATTATTGTTTTCTTATTATGATCGCTTTTTTAATTTCTAAGTTGTCTAATTTTAATATTTTATTTTCAACATGAAGTACTTTTAATCCAGTGCCTTTATTGAAGTTATGATTATTTTCTATCAGTTTTTTTTTATTTTTTTTTATTTATTTCTTAAGTTAGCTTATATTAAAACTAATATAAACTATTATGTACATTTACATCATCTATATATATTTACATTTCCTTACAGTAACTTATACATTTATTTTTAAATTCTTTCAGACACTTTTCATTCTTCAGACATTCAGGCATCTCATCATACATTTTTAAACCCTTATACATCAAACAATTTTGCGACTCAGCTCTTTTCAATAATGGTAGTCTTATTTTATCCTTTTGTCTGGTAGCATATTCATGACAATTTTTGTTTAAGACAACTTTATCCTTAAAATATTTTGGTAATTTATCGTGAAAAAATTTATGTATAAATATCAACATATTAAATTTAAGTCTCCTTCTTACAGATAACCATTTTAGTTCATCTCTCATTTTTTTTACATTGCTATATTTATTTTTCTTAAGAACTATTCTCATCGCTTTATTTTGTAAAATTTCAAGTTTATTTAAATTTCCTTCGTTTGCTAAAAATAATATTGTTGAGCAGTAATCTATATGTGGAAGAATGATTGTTTTGTAAATTAGTTCTGCTCTACTTCTTTTTTATTAACGTGTTCAAAATTTGCATTTAATGTCAATTTTGAATCAAGTATTATCCGAATGATTCGCGAATTCAGAAAAATTATTATTATTTAAGCATCTTAAGTGTTCTTTTACTCTAATATTAAAGTTTTTTTTAGTTTTACCAATGTAGATTGAATTGCAATCATTACAATTTAATTGGTATATTCCAGATTTATTATATTTATGGACTTTGTCTTTGTGATTTTTTGTGACCACAAAGTTAGTGCTTCAAATATAAACTTTATAAATTTTATTTATTTATTTTTTCAGTAGTAGAAAATGAAGAAGACGTCATCAAAGTAAATCAGTTCAATAATGATTTCGAACAAGTAAACCATCTAACTATATTTATTTCCGAAGAAAATCAACAAATAAATGATGGCAAAGCTGCCGATTATGACAACGCCATCGAAACGTCCAATCACGATGAAAACCCTGAAGTGTCAAATCATTACACGGACACCGAGACGTCCAATAACGAAAACCCTGAAATATCATGTCATTATACGGATACTGAAATGTCAAACAGCGAAAACCCTGAAGCGTCACATCATTACGGTGATACCGAAACTTCAAATAACGAAGACCCCGACGCGTCGCATCATTACTTAGATGCCGAAACTTCAAATACCGAAAACCCTGAAGCGTCACATCATTACATTGATACCGAGACTTCAAATAACGGAGACCCCGATGCGTCACATCATTACATAGATGCCGAAACGTCGAATAATGAAAATCCCGAGATGTCAAATAACTATGCCGACGCAGAAATAACAAGCCTCCAAGTGACAAATTATGAAAACCCTCAGAATGAAAGCTACGAAGTGAGCAGAGGCCCGAGTAGTTTGAAGAGGCAAATTGTCTTCAAGGATTGCAAAGCTGTCAAGCGATTTCGCGACTTTGAAGATGAAATTTCTAGTGTTAAAATTGCAAGGAATGTTAAAAACATTGACAAAAAAATTATGAAATCCAAAAGAATCGGTAAGAATTTTGTTTATTTATTTTATTGATTTTTATATTATAGTCCTCAAAATATAGCTTGATTAGAATGACAGTTGTCAGCAAAAGTGACGAAATAACTTTGTAGTAACGTCTAAAAAGTTTTTATTTTATTTTTATTTTTATTTTATTTTATTAGGGAAATCAATAGTTCTACATACATATTTTTAGTAAACAAACAGATATAGTGTATAAACTCAGAACTAATAACAGATTTCCACATAGTTTTCAAATTTAGTAAAGAAAATATATATTACAAAACAAATAAATACATACAATTTATACATATAAAAATGTTATTTTCAAGTACTCAATAATCAAAGATTTTTTAAATATTAATTTTAAGAACATTAAGTTACTGTAAATTGGGCGGGATAAGGACAAAAATGCTTGAAGAGAGAATAAGGAGGTGGGGGGAGATGTACATAATTATTATTATAATGTCTACTAAGTTACATAATACATTTTTAGTGTAAATTTTAAATCTGACAGAGTGATGTTTGTATAATCTATATTTTTAAATTTTGTATTGTACATTGAAAAAGTCCTATGAAAAAAAGCACTTTTAACATACGATGTTTTACTTGTTGGTACATGAAACAGGTGGTACCGTCTACAAATCTTGGCTGGCACATGTATTGTTATTAAACCAAGCAACTCTGAACAGTCAACCATTCCTGTCACAATTTGTAAAGCAGTAGTTGGTCCGCACACACTCTGCGGTATTGTAGAGAAATGATTCCATGGAAGGTGGAGGCAGTGAGAGTACACACAAAAATCATTCCTATCTGACGTGTTAATTTATTTTTATAATACAATGCTTGACATATAAATTAATCAACACAAATATATAAAATCAGCTTAAAAACTAAAATAAATCTATTTAAATTTATTTCAACAGAGAGGGAAAACATTTTTGAGAAGGGAATATGGAGGTCTAGGCATTTACAGACCTTATGACCTGTCATTGGCTGGTTTAAGTGGCCAATTTACACACTGCGTAACATTCTAGATGCCTAGACTTCCATATTCCCTTCTCAAAAATGTTTTCCCTCTCTGTTGAAATAAATTTAAATATGAATAACTCCCTAGGGAGTGCTTGCAGACTGGCTAGTATATATTACTTACATTATACTATGTACCTTCTATGTAGGTACAAATATATGTTTTTTTTTATAGCTTACCAGTAAATAAAATCACCATTCGCCGCTGCTCGGTATCAAGTAGTTTACTCGTACGGGCATTCTGTTGGGACCTCCTTCCCTAGTCGCCCGACCACATAATTGTCAACACTTTCTCGATATATATCAATTGGTTTTGCATGGACACAGCGTCCCCGAATGCCTGTGGCCGATTCCGATCGGAAGACGCAGAAGCCGTACCGTACTGCAATAGCCTACGCACAATTACGTGCGGATCGGGGTTTGAGCATGACGTTTTGCGTCATTCGTTTGATGTTGTAAAGTGTTTTTTTCTTTTTCAGAAGCCAAGAAGATTGTAATTATGCCGGATTTTTCCAAATTGGCGGAAGGTACCAGAAGTTCACCAACAGCCCACAAGGTACGTCCAAATATTTATAGGAATTAATCTGTATCTATTTTCTTACACGCGGTAAAAATTAGAGCGTTTAATTGTACGGCCGAGTTTCTCCAAAATGTATTAGTAAATATATTATTTTATTTTATTTTATTAGGGAAATCAACAGTTCTACATACATATTTTTAGTAAACAAACAGATATAGTGTATAAACTCAGAACTAATAACAGATTTCCACATAGTATACAAAGTTAGTAAAGAAAATATATCACATATCAAATAAATACATACAATTTATACATATAAAAATGTTATTTTCAAGTACTCAATAATCAAAGATTTTTAAAATATTAATTTTAAGAACATTAAGTTACTGTAAATTGGGCGGGATAAGGACAAAAATGCTCGAAGAGAGGATAAGGAGGGGAGGGGAGATGTACATATTTATTGTTATAATGTCTACCAAGTTACATAATACATTTTTAGTGTAAATTTTAAATCTGACAGAGTGATGTTTGTGTAATCTATATTTTTAAATTTTGTATTGTACACTGAAAAAGTCCTACGAAAAAAAGCATTTTTAACATACGATGTTTTACTTATTGGTACATGAAACAGGTGGTACCGTCTACAAATCCTGGCTGGCACATGTATTGTTATTAAACCAAGCAGCTCTGTACAGTCAACCATTCCTGTCACAATTTTGTAAAGCAGTAGTTGGTCCGCACAATGTCAATACAATGAGGAAGTTCAGTGCCTAGGGAAATTGGATATAAAAATGTTTTCTTACACGCGGTAAAAATTGGAGCACTTAATTGTACGGCCGAGTTTCTCCAAAATGTACTAATAAATTTACCGAAACAATGTCAATACAGTCAACAACATCAATTAAAACAAAAAGCAAACCAATCTTACCATAGATAAGTCAAGTCAATTTTTCATATTTAAATTTATTTCAACAGAGAGGGAAAAAACATTTTTGAGAAGGGAATATGGAAGTCTAGGCATTTACAGGGCTTATGACCTGTCATTGGCTGGTTTAAGTGGCCACTCAAACATTCACCATTCTGCCCATGTTTGAACATCCACATTTCCTCAACTCTTCCATCTGTTGACTTTTGTGAATTCATCCGGCTGAATCAAATCACCTTCTGGGCAACGCCTGAAAACAATTTTCTAATTTTTATACTTCTTCTTTTACTAGGTAGTAATTCAACACTGTTTGAGTATGTCCAAATGCTTGCAGACTGGCTGGATTTGGACACACTCAAACAGTGTTCAATTTTTCATATTTATTCTTTTAGATATTTTTTTTCATAGTAATTTTTTCAATTCGCGATGAAAAGGAAGTATCCTATTTCATTTCTCAGCTCTCCAGCTATCCCTATGCAAAAAAATATGTCAATCGGTCGCTCCGTTGAGATGTGAAGGACAAACAAACAAACGCACACACTTTCCCATTTATAGTATTCATTATGAATTATTAACGGAATTCCCGACATGTGAAAATATCCTGTTATATTGAAAACATTTAAGTTTGTAAGTGAAAATTCTTGATGGAAGTTCATTGTAATTTATTATATAAATAAAACACGAGTGATACTTTAATCCACAAATTTGGAATATCCAGTGACCGGTTTCATCGCTTTCGCGACATCTTCGAGACTGGTATCTTTATTAAAAAGTTAAATGTATTAATACAGAACAGAGGTAAGGATACATAATTCAAAGTTATATGTAAGTAAATTAAATAAAGTTATTTTTATCTTAAGGATCATTATCGACAAATTTTCTATGGGTTAACTAATGAATGGATATAATGTTATTTTAATGAGTTTAAGTATTTTATTTTATTGTTGGTGTCCCATCCTTCGTGAGTGTGGTTTTGTAAATAATGATTTCTGAAAAACAAAGGATAAAAAGTCATTAGTAAAATTATATTACAATGGGTAAAGTAATGGAGAATGCACATGTGTTATCTGTTCATTAAGTAATTCTACGTCGGGTTTATTTTTTAATCTATTAATTTCGAGAATTTCTAATTTGTCAAGTTTATGGCCTTTGGGTGCAATATGAATTATTTTTACATTATTTTTTAATTCGAAGGAATGTTTGTTTTCTATTAAATGATTGGCAAAATTTGAATTATCTTTATTATTAGACCATGATTGTATGTGCTCTTTTATGCGTGTTTTAAAGGCTCTACCAGTTTGGCCTACGTAAAAATAAAATACTTAAACTCATTAAAATAACATTATATCCATTCATTAGTTAACCCATAGAAAATTTGTCGATAATGATCCTTAAGATAAAAATAACTTTATTTAATTTACTTACATATAACTTTGAATTATGTATCCTTACCTCTGTTCTGTATAAATACATTTAACTTTTTAATAAAGATACCAGTCTCGAAGATGTCGCGAAAGCGATGAAACCGGTCACTGGATATTCCAAATCTGTTATATTGACTCTGATATATTTTATTTTTTAGGTCAAACCACGCCAAGACTACGGTACCAACTATGTTCTTCTAAACAAGAATCTGACGGAAGATAAAATTGCAAAACGTAAGAGTATTTACAAATATAAATTATTATGAAAATAAAACTTTGTTATCAGTGTTATACAATTTTATTATTTTACAAAAACACTACTACAGTTCCGGGAGAGCACTCCTCCCATCTAAACTATTAGTTTTATATTACTCGTCGATAGGAGGAGTGCTGTAGGAGTGTGTAAGATTTATGTAAGTTGGATTGGATCTAATATATGTAAAAGCCCGTAGGGCGTGTAAATTAATAAATAAATAAAATATTTGTGTAAGTTGGATTTCTGTCAGTTGGATTCGCGTAAGTTGGATTTGTGTAAGTTGGATTCGTGTAAGTTGGATTTGTGTAAGTTGGATTTGTGAAAGTTGGATTTGTGTAAGTTGGATTTGCGTAAGTTTGATTTACGTTAGTTGGATTTGTGTAAGTTGGATTTGTGTAAGTTTGATTTGTATTAGTTGGATTTGTGTAAGTTGGATTTGTGTAAGTTGGATTAAATGCTGCTGTGGTAGACGAAACCTCGGAACTATTTCAACTTACCTAGGATCACCCAAAGAAGATACATATTGAAAACTGCTATCGGTACTTAATTTTTCAGCTCAAGTCTCCGCTAAGGTAAACTCTAAGATTATGATCGGACATACGCAAGACGGGAAAAAATTGTTCGGTCGCATCATCTCGTTCACCCCGTCGAAGGAAACGAAAGCGTCGCCGTCGGCGCCGCCCGTTCCGGACGTTTCGCCCGAGTCGGCGCTGCCTCGAGACGTCGAAACCGCAAAAGACGCCCGGACCGAGCTGGCCGGAGGTTCGCAAGAAAAGGCGCCTGTGAGAGTGAAAAAATTTAACAAATCGGCAAAGCCGCGGTCAAAAAAATGTAATCTCGATGGTGCCTCGAACGCCGGTGTTTCAAATCAAACTTTGAAGGTCAAAAGTGAAAAGGAAGACGTCGGTTACGCTGTGCAAGAGAAGGACGTCAAATTAGTGAATTCCACAATAGTCAAAGGTATGTTTTTATTTTTTGTCTCGTTTTAAATTTATTTATTTTTTTATGTTTAGCAACCCATCCTTACAAGGATGATTTGTGCCGTATTGAGAATAATATTATTTTACTTTAAAAATTATTATTTTTTTATATTTTTTCTATGGGAGTTGCTTTTTTATTTACCTTGCTTATAATATACACGGTTTATATTTCAAAAAGTGGATTTTTCCGCAATTAAATATCTGAAAATTTATCTAAACTATTGGGATCAGGAGGGGTATATTTATGTGGGCTAATCAGGAACTTCTCAGCATTTGCTCACGTGGAGAGGAAACCACTTAAAACTCTTCAAAAGAAGCCGGCCTGTTGGCAGCAGTCAACGGGCCTTCCGTTCCACTAGAGAATTGTCCCTACTTTGGTTTATTTTACCAATTGATCATGTACGATACTACCTCTCGTGTGAGTTCTTTATTACCTATCACCGATGGGATGTCGCGTAGATCTTCACCCAGGCTTCTGCATCGCGCCTCCAGCTGTTGTCTTTGAAAGCTGAAAAGGGGGCAATGCATCAACAGGCGAGGGGCATCTTGAGGAGTTTCATCGTCGCATGGGCAGCTGTCGATCTCGGAGAGCTTGAAGCGATTCAGGTGGCTCATGAACCCACCATGACCCATAGCATCTGGGTGAGCTCGTAGCCAGCATTCTGCATTTTTTTAAAATCATAGGCATGGAAAATCATTTTAGTTAATAAAATTACATCATTTAGAACAGTAAATTTGGATATGTGCAAAACTGTGATCTGGGGATAAGATTGACAAGATATGGGATAAATTTAGGAGATGTGGAGGGTCTAGTTTTTAAATGGTATATTATGAACTTGTACAGTCATCGCTTTCCTATGGAATAATTGGATGGGGGGAGCTTATAACAACCATCTTAAACCATTAGAATCTGTTCGAAAATTCATCTTCAAAATAATGCTTCACAAAAATCGCACTTTTCCCTCTTTCCAATTGTTCCAAGAAGCTAAACTTTTAGATATTTATTTATTTATTTATTAACGGACATTGTCCATGTATACAATTTATAAGGTATAAATATTACAAAAGTTAAAATAATAGTTTGACAATTTAAAAAAAGGAAAGAAGCATTGACAAACATAAGGGACATCGAGACAAGATCTGGACTATTTATTTAGTGCTCGTTTAAATCCTTGTAAACTTAAACCAAAACAGTCCAGATGATCTTGTCTCGAGTTAACAATACGACAAAGACGGGTCTTTGGAGAATTAAGGCCATAGTTTGTTCTATATTGATCGATGAACAGTACTTCATTGTTTCTCAATCTACGAGTCGGAATATTGAATTTTACTTGTCCCAGTAATGATGGAACATCGATTATACCATTTAGTATGCCGAACATATATGGAGTCAATATTAGTTCTACGTTTTTGTAGACTGGAAATATTGAACATTGACTCTATTTCGGCATAAGAATAATTATCTCTCTCTAGTCCGAGCATCCACGCTATTTTTCAAAGCAAGCGATGTTGGACTGATTCAATGTGATTTATGCGATTGACATAGAATGGAGACCAGACCACTATTCTAGGAGGCATATTCTAGAAGAGGGCGAACAGTTGAGCAATAAAGAGTTTTGATTGTACGGACATTAGTAAAACCAGAGGATATTCTGTTAATGAAGCCAAGTAATTTCAGTGATTTATTTACTGTATTATCTATATGCTCGTTGTATGTCAGTTTATAGTCCAAAACAACTCCTAAATCTCTGATGGACTTAACTACATCAATTCAGATATAAGACAAATATATTGTTTTCAATGTTTAAAATATATATTTAAGAACCAAAATGTATTTACAAGTAGTTCAAATAGATCAAGTCAAAGAAGGAATCGTGCGCTAGAAATACCGCATTGTAAAACAAGGCTCGCACAGAGACATGCATATTTTATAGGCCAAAAATTTTTTAATTATTTTTTTACCGACAATATTTAATTGATCCCAAACTTTAAAAATTTTCACATGCTCCGCTTAGGAGCGGACGTGAAGAAAAGAAGAAGATACCTCGTGTGTTTGGAAATTTCACATCTTGCGTGTGAAATTGAACAATTTGGGAACCCTTTGTGTGTTTTTGAAGTTTTAAAAGCTTACATAGTTTATTTTTTATTTTCAGTTGAAAGTCCGACAATTCTAAACACGCATATGCTGTCCAAAATCCAAAGCCCCCTGGACTCCTCGACGGGTAAGCTAAATCTCACAGTCAAGTCGCCGAAGCCGACCCCCGTATGAAAGACAAATGTGTGGGAAATCAACGTATGACAGGGTTGCGAATGACGTAATCAGGCGAGGGTTGTCGGGTATAATTGATTAGATTAAACGATGAATGAATGACGAAAAAATGGTAAAACAAGTATATATTAGAAAACAAGTATATATTATAGAAATACGTAAAAACGAGGTTTTACTGCACATAAATAAATATTTTTTAATATTTTTTTTATTTATAAATTTATTGCAAAAAAAATAATATACATACTTGATAACAGGGAATCTATATAAAACCAATTAATGTAAAATGAAAACGGAGTGTTCTCTGTTTATGATAGTCTCCGTCTAACATGGCACAGCCTGTTCTAAGATGGAGATTTTCTATCTTTAGAGCGTAAGTAGTCCTATACTAATAAAACAATGACAATTTATTTATTTATTTTACATAAAAAAGAAAAACTAAAACTACTTAATGAGGAATTCCACTGTTTTCTGTTTTTTTTATTTTTATTAGCGAACTATTTAACTAAGCAAAAATTTTTTTTTTTTTTTTTTTGTGCGTTATTTACAAAGATATGATTTTTGAAAGCTACATTTATCAAATACCGCGCCAAATGACTGTAATCAGCGTGTCACTTTTCAGTAGTGACGTCATGAAACGGTTGGCCTTCTTACTTTCACTGACCTGACAAGAATCTATGGAATATTGCTTTGATGACTTCATTTAGTTGATCGTAATTTGCTCATTTCTATGTTATGATTGTTTTTACGAACGTTTCCCTTTAGAAAAACCTAGAAAGTTGACATAATCTCTGGTTGAAATGTCAAATTATACAAATTATACTCTTTTTTTTCTATGGTCAAAATGTTCCTTACAAAGTGCGGGGGCTTTAAAGCGGAAACCGGAAATACTACGCGCAAATATAAGGAGTGACGTCATTATTTACTATTTTAAAATGAATACTATTTTTAGCATTTTTTTTTTATTTTTGCGTGCGTTTTTGAGACATTTCGTCTTACTCCAAAATTTTGAAATATTCACGTGTACACGAAAACATTTTTAAAATTTAATTCCGGGTTGGGCTGGAATTCCTTATTATAAATGCCTAAACATAAATAATATAGTATAATATATAATAAAACAAATATAAAGCAATGAAATACATAAAAATATAAATAATATGTGTACCAATTATATAAAGTACTACGTTTATTGATTTACATATATTTTTCAAAAAAATCTCTCGCTACAATATTTATATGTGCAGTTATTTTTATTTTAAAATTTGTTTTACTTTTTGAGTCTTTTATATTTAACAATATTTTGAGTTTGTCCAAATTTTTGTAGACAAGGACTAGATTCAACTCCCTGGGGAGCTGTTTATATTAACATATTACAACAGAGATGATGAACATTTAAGAGAAGGCAATAAAAAAGTCTAGGCATCTACAGGGCTTATGACCTGTCAATAGCTGGTTTAAGTTGTTGATAAATTACCTGGTCCATGAAGAAGTATAGAAATTGAAAAAATAATATTTTCAGGCGTTGCCTAGTATGTAGGCGAAATAATTCAATTAGATGAATCTCACCCGCATAAATAAAGGTTTCAGCTCTTTAACTTCACAAACATCAACAGATGAAAGAATTGAAGGAATATAGATGTTCAAATATAGGCAGATGGTGAATGTTACACAGTGTGTAAAGTGGCCACTTAAACCAGCCATTGACAGATCATGGGCCCTGTAGATGCCTAGACTTCTTTATTGCCTTCTCTTAAATGTTCTTCATCTCTGTTGTAATATGTTAATATGAACAGCTCCCCAGGGAGTTGAATCCAGTCCTTGTCTACAAAAGTTTGGACAAACTCAAAATATTGATGAAGTTTAGAGTTTAAGTGACATTTTAAAAAACGAAATAAAAAGCAAATTTAACAAATTACAACAGGGAAGGAGAATACCTTAAATAAGGGAATATGGAAGTCTAGGCATTTATTAGAAGTTCATTAGAAGTTAGATAACAACAAGTCTTGCAGCTACTGAGCGCATGGACGGTTGAAATTTTAGACC
The DNA here is from genome assembly GCF_059751315.1 of Micrasema longulum. Taxonomy (NCBI): domain Eukaryota; kingdom Metazoa; phylum Arthropoda; class Insecta; order Trichoptera; family Brachycentridae; genus Micrasema; species Micrasema longulum. Next base: position 195,011 of record NW_028277416.1, read on the forward strand.
CCATTTACTAAATTTAGATATTTGATAGTTGATAACATTTACATAATATGATAGTTGTTAACATCACAAAATGTCTTGCAGCTACAAAACGCATCCACGAATGGAATTACAAAAACATAAGAATCATTTTAAAAAGTTAACAATAAAAAATAACAAAAAAAACACAATAATAATACATCGAGCAAAGAAGTAGTAAGCATGGCAATTAAGCGAACATGTAACAGCACAAAAAGTAAAATATAAAAAACTAAACAAAGATAGCATTTCTTAACTTATTAAGGATCACGTATAACAACTCATACCGACAATTATTCGGATTGCCTAGGTACTGCAGTGCCTCTGAAATGTTTACAGCTGGACGAATAAACACCTTCGCTGCCCTGCTTCGCCAAAGAGCCCGGAGCCTATGGGAACGCCTAAAAAAGTCTAATAACGAAATTCTCCAAGCCACTGCAGAGTGGATCCAATCACCGTTGTTCAAGCGATGGCGCAATATGCTAAGACCACCATAAGTGCTGCCATATAAAATTTTATTTTATGTTTATATTTATGTTTATTGTTATATTTATGTTTATTGTTATATTTATGTTTATTGTTATATTTATGTTTATTGTTATATTTATGTTTATTGTTATATTTTTGTTTATATTTATGTTCATGTTTATATGTTTATATGGTAGAATTGGCTCTGCACTTTATAGCCATTTTACTGGAATAAAAATTTAAATAAATAAAAATTATTAAGGTTATCAAGGTATTTTTCAACTTTAATTTATTTAAGAGAACTGGATTTTTGGAGGCATTAATTTTTCCATCAGGATCTATCCATACCCTAAGATTTTTCTAGCGTGTGGGTATTTTCCACAAATTGAGAAATGCAAGTTTTGCGATCAGCAAAAGGTGATTGTTACATTTTTTGTATGAAAGCGGCCTGGTTGACTTTAGCAGACCATAGAATTGACCTCACTCTAATTGACATGCCAAGTTTTGCCGACCCGGTGAACATGTCTTTTGTCTTCTTGCAGATCAATTTGTGCTGATGAGAAAAGAACACGAGAATGTGGAAACTGTCGACCGAGTTAGCTACAGGCTCGACTTGGAAGGACATTTGCAGGCTATAGATTGTAAGTATTTCATTTTTAATAAATATATTATAACGATGTCAACACAATGAGGAAGCTCAGTGCCTAGGGAAATTGGATATAAAAATGTTTTCTTACACGCGGTAAAAACTAGAGCGTTTAATTGTACGGCCAAACTGAAATCTTTCGCTGTTTGTAATATAAATCCTAAACATTTCATTGCTTTATTAATACGAAGAATTATGATAATAATGTTTTATACGACAGCTGTACCGGAACAAGATGTCTTCCTCAGTCTGACGAATGTTTTGTCCGCGCTAATGAAGATGCCCACTGTGCAAAAGCAACTGTCGACGAGGGACCTCATGATAATTAAGGTAAGCCGTATAGTAAATACACGCGTGATTTTTTTACCATTTTTACTAACCCTGAGAGCTAGATAACAGAACGTCTTGCAGCTACAGAGCGCATGGACAGTAAGAAATCTAGCCCCTATTTACATTTTTTTTTTAAAATTTTTTATTTGACAATGGAGTTTAGAGTTTTAGTGATATATCAAAAAATGAAATAAAAAACGAATTTATAAAAATAGAAGTTAGATGACAACAAGTCTCGCAGCTACTGAGCGCACGGACGGTTGAAATTCTAGACCCCATTTACTAAATTTAGATATTTGATAGTTGATAACATTTACATAATATGATAAAAATAATATGATCGTTAACCTCACCAAAAGTCTTGCAGCTTCAAAACACATCGACAAATGGAATTTCAACAACATAAGAATGATTTTAAAAAGTTAATAATTAAAACTAATTTTAAGAAACGCAATAATAATACATTGAACAAAGAACTAGTAAGTATGGCAATTAAGTGAACATGTAACAGCACAAAAAGTAAACAAAGATGGCATTCCTTAACTTATTATTTAGGTTAACAAGACAATAGACGATACCCAAACTCAAACTCGTCCCTGTTTTATTTTGGTGTGCAGTAAACAGGATCTATTGTCTTTTTCCTAGTAAATAATTGTAAAAACACTCGGTTCACATTTGGCTGTCCCTGGGAGATGATAGTAGAAACGCATCTGTGTGCGTAGTGTAGAGTGTAGGTACCAAGGAATATATCCGCATCTTTTTAATTTTGTTCGTTATTACTATACGCATGTTTCCCGCTTAAAATTTCTGATTATTATTATATCCTATCCACCCAATGGCCATCCCCTCAATTCTCCCCTATTAATTTTTGTTTTTTCTAATATATATGTATGTTGTAAGAGCCCTCTGGGCGTTTATTATTCAACAAATAAAAATTGAAGCAGACAGTTAAAACGTCTCGCAAATGACCAGAATTCGGCTCGTGAACTGTCACTTTCAATGGAGAATAACTTCATGATGAAGACACAAATGGCCTAATGTTTCTATGAGGTTATGTCGACAGACGCCCAAGTTTATTGCGTGACGTGTATGATCTATTTATTTCGACCACTGCTTGTCGCTAAAGCCATCTACAGGAAAATGCCAGAAGCAAAGTTGTACAATATTTATTTTATTTTTTTATTTTATTTTATTTAGAAAACATACAGTCATACAAAATAAGTACTAAGAACAACAATTTTTTAACATAAAAAGACCAATTAAGTTTTCATAAATTAAAAAGATATAAACATTAAATGTGACAAAAAATAAAAATTAAATAAGAATTTTAAGTGAGAAAAGGATATCTCATAAAACCCACGTTAATTTTGAATTGTGCAAAAAAGTGTGACATTTCTCTCTTTCGGCTCTAACGGGCCCCTTCTCATTTTTAAAAGCCACTCTTTTGTATAAATATAAAAAACAAAATAAATGAATATTGGGAGAGAAAATATACCCCAAGGATACAATATTAATATTAATAATTTAAATATAAATTCTGTGGACGAAATTAAATACCTCGGTGTTTACTTGGATAGATACTTGAATTTCAAAACACATTCTCAATATGTTACAAAAAAAAAATCTAAAAAAAAATTCATTTATGGGAAGATTTCGAAATGTGATAGATGTAAAAAGTAGGGTTCTTATTTTTTTTTTATTTATTATTTTTATTTTTATTTTATTCAGAAAACATACAGTCATACAAAATAAGTACTAAAAACAAAAAAAATTTAACATAAAAGACCAATTAAGTTTTCATAAATTAAAAAGATATAAACATTAAATGTGACAAAAAATAAATAAGAATTTCAAGTGAGAAAAGAATAATTGTTGACATTTGCGTTTTCCATGGAGGTAATAAATTAAAATAAATAAAAATACCGAATGTACACTCCGAGCCATCCACGCACACACATGAACGCACATATAAAACATACACAAACATACACATTACATGCGGCACATATACACAGCATAAACCACTCAAGATGTACATTCAGCAACTATCCCAAATAATCGACCCCATGAAGAAATATATATGCTATAACCTCGCGTAAATTTGTGTGTTATTTTCTTCACAGAGAGATGGCGATTCAGAGAAAGTGTTTATTGGGAAGATGCTGAATCTGGACGAAGTGGGACCCCCTGATTGGAATTTCATATTTATGCCAGAACTTTCTAAACATTACTCAGGTAACTTTTGAAATACAGTAAAACCTCGTTTTTACATTTGCCCGCCTTTTACACCGGAATATTTAGGTCCCATTCAAATATTCCCCCCAATTAACGTTTTTTACGTTTTTCCTAACCCCGGTTTTACGCTGAAAATTTTTCAAAACTCATTCGATCTGTCAAAAGACGAGCCGCGCCGCCGCGCGAACGGAGAATAAAATCGAGGCAAATGAAAAATATTGTCTCAAACTAAATTTTAAACTATAGTCCTTAAAATATAGCTTGATTAGAATGGCAGCTGTCAAACTAATTTCATTAATAACTAGCTACAATTATTTGCCGATGATACATTAATCTATATAGTGGGAGAAAATTATACAGAGACTTTACAAAAATTAAACGAGGACTTAAACAGAATATCTGAGTGGCTCAAAATTAATAAACTTCAGCTTAATGTTGGAAAAACAAAATACACGGAGTTAGGAAGGAAAAAGCCAAACCCAAGGATGAATGTACTTATTGATAATGAAACCATAGAAAAGGTTAATGAAATGAAATATTTGGGGATAATACTTGATTCAAAATTGACATTAAATGCAAATTTTGAACACGTTAATAAAAAAATATCAAAAAAAATATTTTTCCTTAGTAGATTGAGAAATAAATTAAATAAAGATACTGCAGAACTAATTTACAAAACAATCATTCTTCCACATATAGATTACTGCTCAACAATATTATTTTTAGCAAACGAAGGAAATTGAAATAAACTAGAAATTTTACAAAATAAAGCGATGAGAATAGTTCTTAAGAAAAATAAATATAGCAATGTAAAAAAAATGAGAGATGAACTAAAATGGTTATCTGTAAGAAGGAGACTTCAATTTAATATGTTGATATTTATACATAAATTTTTTCACGATAAATTACCAAAATATTTTAAGGATAAAGTTGTCTTAAACAAAAATTGTCACGAATATGCTACTAGACAAAAGGATAAAATAAGACTACCATTATTGAAAAGAGCCGAGTCGCAAAATTGTTTGATGTATAAGGGTTTAAAAATGTATGATGAGATGCCTGAATGTCTGAAGAATGAAAAGTGTCTGAAAGAATTTAAAAATAAATGTATAAGTTACTGTAAGGAAATGTAAATATATATAGATGATGTAAATGTACATAATAGTTTATATTAGTTTAAATATAAGCTAACTTAAGAAATAAATATAAAAAAAATAAAAAAATTAGTGATGGGAAGTTACTGATCACTGATCAAATCGATTTTATCAGTTATTTCATGCAATCATGAAACCCTGTTTCCGAAAATTGATATAAAAAACGCAAAAACAAGCCTATTATAGTGTGTTTACACAATTGTTCACCAAAAAATGAGACATTTGTACTTTTTTCATGAACAACATCAAATGAATTATTTTTTTATTCGATCAATTTACAACAGAGATGAATAGCATTTAAGAGAAGCTAATATAGAAGTCTAGGCATCTACAGGGCTTATGACCTGTCAATGGCTGGTTTAAGTGGCCACTTTACACACTGTGTAACATTCACCATTCTGCCCATATTTGAACATCTATATTCCTTCAATTCTTTCATCTGTTGATGTTTGTGCAGTTAAAGAGCTGAAACCTTTATTTATGCGGGTGAGATTCATCCAATTGAATTATTTACTAGGCAATGCCTGAAAATGTTATTTTTTCAATATGATCGGGTTGTGGTCCTGTGGCTAGTGTCTCACTCTCTAGTGGTGAATGTTACACAGTGTGTAAAGTGGGCACTTAAACCAGCCAATGACAGGTCATAAGCCCTGTAAATGCCTTGACTTCCATATTCCCTTATTTAAGGTATTCTCCATCCCCCTTGTAATTTGTTAATTTTATGTCTCGTCTAGTCTAGTTAGTTCAGTCATCATGTGCTTTTTCAGATTGATTTTAAATTTGTCTCCAGTAAAAGTTTTCAAGTAGTTAGTTTTTTTTTAGTTTATTTCGCTTATTATGTTAATTATATTAATTACGTTTTTATTTTCTTATAACGTTAACTATGTTAAATAACTAATTTAAGGCATGCTTCATTATACTAAATAAATATTCGTTAAAGAGGCAGACAGCCTTTGCTGATGTGCCTATATCTCGTGTACTGCTTTATGGATAACTTATATAGCTCCATTTTCGTAATAAAATACCTCAAGGGCGCTTTACATAGTGATTCTATTGTTAAATTAATTTAATTGAAGCTTTTAAATTTGTAATTTAATTAAAACAACTTATTTTGTCGTCACATGCTACGGATTTATTCAAATGATTTAGAGAACAAGTGGGTTTTAAGTTTTTTCCGAAACATCACTTCACTTTCACAGCCTCGCACCTCTGCTGGGAGAGCATTCCACGCCGTAGGTCCTGCGACTGCAAATGCGCGTTCACTAAATTTAGTGCGCTGTTTGCGTAGAGGTATAATAAATTTTCCTCTCGCCGTAAACGTAGCTGATCTAAGCGTGAGACGCCTGTCAGCTAGTTCATCTGGAATGCATAGTTCCCTTAGATATTCCGGAGCAGAGTTGTGCAGTGACTCATATATAAGCCGACAGAGTTAGTATTCGACCCTCTGTGGAAAACGTAGCCAGTGTAGTTCCCGAAGTAGTGGAGTGATATGACTGAACTTTGAGATTCCGAAAATAAGTCTCGCTGTGGCATTCAATCTTCTTCCTTCAAAAAAGCATCCCAGCAGTTTTTGAACCGGTTGGCAACTAGGCATGGCAATTTATTCCAGTCTGGTACCCGTGTGCAGAGACAAAACTTAAGGTGAGGAAAGTACATTCTATTGTTTTCACCTTTGGGGTATTTTCAACGTTTGAGATTAGAATGTACTTTCCTCGCCTTAAGTTTTGTCTCTGCATACGGGTATTAAGCTGCCTGCTGAAAGGAAGCTTATCTTGGGATCGAGGTGGAATTGCGGACGATACGGCTTCCAGTTATGACCCCGCAGTTGATACATCTCACGCAGGGGGCAGTCCTAGTAATTATTGAGTATTCAAATTCATTTCAACAGAGAGGGAAAACATTTTTGAGAAGGGAATATAGATGTCTAAGCATTTGCAGGGCTTATGCCAGTCTGCAAGCATTTGGACATACTCAAACATTGATGAATTACTACCTGGTAAAAGAAGAAGTATAAAAATTGTAAAATTGTTTTCAGGCGTTGCCTAGTAGGTGATTTGGTACAGCCGGATGAATCTCACCCACGTGATAAAGGTTTCAGCTCTTTTACTTCGCAAAAGTCGACAGACGGAAGAGTTGAGGAAATGTGGATGTTCAAACGTGGGGAGAATGGTGAATGTTACACAGTGTGTCAAGTGGCCATTTAAACCAGCCAATGACAGGTCATATTCCCTTCTCAAAAATGTTTTCCCTCTCTGTTGAAATAAATTTAAATATGAATAACTTCTTATGGAGGAAATCCAGCCAGTCTGCAAGCATTTGGACGTATTTGGAGTATCTTATAAGTTTCAATCAAGTCCCCTCTCTTTCCTCATTCTTCCAATGATGTAAGTCCTAGTGACTTAAACCAGCCAATGACAGGTCATAAGCCCCGTAAATGCCTAGACTTTCATATTTTTAAAAATTCTTTTTTACATTTTTTTTAAACTACAACAGGCCAGGAGGCCTAATTACAGTGGTGAATTACATCACAGAGCACCCAGGCTTGAGAAAAATCACATTTTAATTTTTGTGTTCTCACCGGGGATCTTCCGTGCGTGAATCAAGCGTCTTGACCACTACACCACGGAGGCCGCCCCTTCTCCCTCTCTGTTGCAATAAATTTATAACTTAAGTTTTAACATCTGTTGAATCAACGACTTCAGTTACCCAATACAATTTTTCACAGCGTCCTCTCATTGCTTAATTTTTCCATTCCAGAAGAACATTGCGACAAGGATCTGGTGTTGAGAAAGGGGAACTTTTTGGTCATCAAGTTCGTCAAGAATCCGAACAGCACCATGTACGAAGTCACCATCATGGACAAAGGTGCGTTGATGGACTTTTCAACAGAGACAGAGAAGCGCACGGGGTTTTTTTCATGGAAATTACAGACCATATTACAGTGTGACTTGCCAAAGTATTTAGTTACGAGTATTTACTAAGTATACAACAAGCAGCTTACTGAAAAATCATCCATTTTTGCTCCAATACCCAAACATTCTATCTCTTTCATACAGTTGTCCATGTATAGATCAAACAACCATGGTGAAATTACACATCCCAGTTTCACACCGTTTTTTGATTGAACGTCTGGAGAAAACTTATGGTATCCGTGATCAGGCACATATGTGGTTCAGTTTATATTTGAATGAAAGAGAATATGCAGTTGTGTTGCAGGGTAAAAGCTCACCCAACTTTCGGGTGTCTACAGGAGTGCCCCAAGGATCAGTACTCGGACCACTCCTCTATCTTCTATACACTAAAGATATAGAGAACATTATCTTTTACAAAATATTGGTTTCCGTTGTCCTCTTCGCTATACTAGATTAAATTCCCTTTTTTATGTACCAACTTGTAAAAACAATTATACCTCGAATTCATTCATTAGACGCACCTGTAGAAATTATAACGGACTCAGTATTGATGTAGACATTTTTAACTGCACGTTGCATTTGTACAGAAAATTTCTTCATGGGGTCGATTATTTGGGATAGTTGCTGAATGTACATCTTGAGTGGTTTATGCTATGCAAATGTGCCGCATGTAATGTATATGTTTGTGTATGTTTTATATGTGCGTTCATGTGTGTGCGTGGATGGCTCGGAGTGTACATTCGGTATTTTTATTTATTTTAATTTATTACCTCCATGGAAAACGCAAATGTCAACAATTATCTTTTTTTCACTTAAAATTCTTATTTATTTTTTATTTTTTGTCACATTTAATGTTTATATCTTTTTAATTTATGAAAACTTAATTGGTCTTTTTATGTTAAAAAATTGTTGTTTTTAATACTGATTTTGTATGACTGTATGTTTTCTAAATAAAATAAAATAAAAAAATAAAAAATAAAAAATTATCAAAAAATATCTCCTATTTCTGTCGTTAATTAATTTACCTGTGTTTTTTCCAGTTAAACTGGCCGACTTGAAACCGGGTTATCAAGTGTGGAATTCTGCAAAATGTGTTGTAAGTATTCGGATGATATTTTAACTAACGGACCCCCGGGGGTAGGCGGAGCGGATATACTGAACTGAAGTTTTCATGACTAATTTAAGCTGTGAACAACTCTATAAACCACTTCAGAATACACGCAAAATGCTCAGTTACAGCAGTTCGAAGACCAGAAGAAATGCGTATTTAACTACGCACTTCTTTCCTTTGTCGCGCGGTATTATTGACAACCCTGAAATTATGCAAAGCATTAGCTTTTATGTTCCTTAGACAGCGTCAGCATGGACTGTTTCACATTCCAATATACGGGATCAACCTGCCGATTGAAGGGCTATAATAATAATAATAATAATGTTTGGATAATTTATATAGCGCCATTTTTGTGAAAATCACCTTAGGGCGCTGTACAATAAATAAATATCCCAACACGTCTCGCTGCTACAGAGCGCATGGACGGTTGGGATTCTAGTTCCTCGTCTCCAATTATGATATATTACAATTATGATATATATGAGCTAGATAACAGAACGTCTTGCAGCTACAGAGCGCATGGACAATAAGAAATCTAGCCCCTATTTACGTTTTTATTATCAATTTTTTAATTGACAATGAAGTTTAGAGTTTAAGTGATATTTTAAAAACGAAATAAAAAGCAAGTTTATAAAATTAGAATTTAGATAACAACAAGTCTTGCAGCTACTGAGCGCATGGACGGTTGAAATTCTAGACCCCATTTACTAAATTTAGATATTTGATAGTTGATAACATTTACATAATATGATAAAAATAATATGATAGCTAATATCACAAAAAGTCTTGCAGCTTCAAAACGCATCGACAAATGGAATTTCAACAACATAAGAATGATTTTAAAAAGTCTCTATCTCTATGTTGAACAATATTACTTTGGACATTGACATTTTTCACGTCTCCGAGGGAGTTTTTCGTGACAAGATTCCCTTACTTTTTTAACATATTGTTATCTGGATATTATTTATTTTATTTTTTTATTTATTTATACTTAATTTGACCATATTATTTTAATTATTTGTATATGTATGAATTAAGAGATTACATTTTGTAATGTACATATATATGAATAAATAAAATTGAAAAAATTTAAATATTTTTGGTCTTAGGAAATATGACTACATTTCTGATTATACGTGTATATTAAACGTATGTTTTTAATCGGAAATATCCCCCGCAAAAATCGTTTGTCGAATCAAATGGTTGGGACAATATTTTGTAGACAAGCACTGGATTCAACTCCCCGGGGAGCTGTTAACATTAACATATTACAACCGAGATGAAGAACATTTTAAAGAAGGCAATATAGATGTCTAGGCATCTACAGGGCTCATGTGAAATAATTCAATTAGATGAATCTCGCTCGCATAAATAAAGGTTTCAGCTCTTTAACTTCACAAACATCAACAGATGAAAGAATTGAAATAATATAATCATCAAAATATAGCTTGATTAGAATGACAGTTGTCAGCAAAAGTGACGACATACATTTGTAGTAACGTCTAAGGAGTGATTTTTATTGACACACGAAAAATCATTTGTATCTGGCGTGTTCATTTATTTTTTTAATACAATACTTGACATATAAATCAACGTAATTAAATAAACTCTGTTGCAACAAATTTAAATATGAATATCTTCAGAGGGAAGAAATCCAGCCAGTCTGCAAGCATTTAGACATGCTCAAAACATTGTCGAAATAACTACCCGGTAAAAGAAGAAGTATAAAAATTGGAGAATTGTTTTCAGGCGTTGCCTAGTAGGTGAATTGGTTTTAGCCAGATGAATCTCACCCACGTTATAAAGGTTTCAGCTGTTTCACTTCACAAAAGTCAACAGATGGAACAGTTGAGGAAATGTGGATGTTTAAGCATGGGCAGGATGGTGAATGTTACACAGTGTGTAAAGTGGCTACCTAAACCAGCTAGTGACAGGTCATGAGCCCTGTAGATGCCTAGATATCTATATTGCCTTCTTTAAAATGTTCTTCATTTTTGTTGTAATATGCAAATGGTTAGGGATGATGAGGTTTGTATGAATGTTAGGTGTCCAGGGTCAAAAAGCCTGCCATCGGCTCGCCATCACTGCTCTGAGGAGACATTAGGATTAAAATATTATTACAGCGAAGAAAGAACATTATTTTCAAATGATTTTTTTTATTTCAGAACACAGTCAACAAATCTCGGAGCTTTAGAAAAAATTGTCCTGTTTGTAAGGTAATCTATTTTTATCATAAATTAATTTTACTGAGCTTTTCTTTTGTCTCTTTCGCCGTTTTCCCCTTCAAATAATAGTGTTTAATCACTGCACAAAATTCGCTTTTTTCCATTTTTCAAGAAACAAAAAAGTTCTTTACTTCAAACGACTACAACAAATAAACTAATCGATGAATTTGGGTGGCATTTTAACAGCTGCTGTTTGACGGATCGCAACTTGGAAAAAAAAAATTTTTTTGTGTTTGTGCTGCCATCTAGCGCTAGGTAGCTTCATTATCAATCCGCCCTCGTATTTAAGAGTTAAGGTTGTTTAAACTGCAATATTTAATTTTTCCTGGACCAGTACTTAAATCGCAGGACTGATTGTCTTACCTTCATGCAACGGTCAACCAAAATACGCTGCATCGGTTTCGTACGGACGCAGCGCCCCGATGACGATGTTTTTCTTTGTTTCCAGAAAGTGTTCTACCGGACCTCGAACCTGTCCCGCCACATGAGCATCCACGCAGTCAACAACGCAAGCGAAAGCGAAGGGCACGCGTGTTCGTTTTGCAATTGCGCCTTCCGCTTCTCGAGCACCCTAACCCGACACATTTTGCAATGCCACACGGACACTAGCAACGCCAAAGCCAAAGAGTACAAAGTTATATAAATTATTAATTCTAATAAATTTTTATCATAAATGTATGTGAGTTTATTTATATTTTTTATTATTAAGACTGAGATGTTTAACATTGTTGCAACAGAGGGAAAACATTTTTAAGAAGGGGATATGGGAGTCTAGGCCTTTACAGGGCTTATGACCTGTCATTGGCTGGTTTCAGTGGCCACTTTACTCACTGTATAACATTCACCATTCTGCCTATGTTGGGAAATTGTTTTCAGGCGTTGCCTAGTAGGTGAATTGGTTCAGCCGGATGAATCTCTCCCACATGATAAAGGTTTCTCCTCTTTTACTTCACAAAAGTCAACAGATGGAAGAGTTGAGGAAATGTGCATGTTCAAACATAGGCAGAATGGTGAATATTGCACAGTGTGTAAAGTGGCCACTTAAACCAGCCAATGACAGGTCATAAGCCCTGTAAAGCCTCGACTCCCATATTCCCTTCTCAAAAATGTTTTCCCTAGGGAGAAAATCCGGCCAGTCTGCAAGCATTTGGACATACTCAAAACATCGTTGAAGACTAAGATGAGCGCCATTATCAAAATCAAGAATGGAGTTCTACGCAGGTTGGAAGACCGAGATAGACGTGGCATGACCATATCCAACAAATACTAATACAAGAATAATCGGAATTTTATATTGTGGGGGGATTAATGTTATACTCAATGTTCCTATAAATCCACAGTCTTAACATCGGCTCGAAATATCCCAAATAAATAAATATAGTGTTAATAGTATCCTAAATGGCAACGAGTTCCTGAAATTACCGTGGTATTACAACCGCCTCGAAAATCGCAAAATTGCTCAATAAAACATATTGATTTTTTGCACCTCAACTGATCACAAGGCCCAACTACAGTGATCACAGCACGAAACGGGTTTGAGAGATTTAATTTTTAATTTACGTGTTCTTACCGGGAATCGAATCCGAAGCCTTGCGTGCGCAAGTCGAGCGTCTTGGCTATTAAGCTCGGGTTTCCTAGGACAGCGGTGCCCGTATTTTAACGGCCGTAGTGAACATTAATGCGGTTGACAGCCGTCGTAACGGTGACTAGAGAGTGGTTTCCTATAAAAATGGTGTTGACAACACCGTTAAAAAATAAAACCACTCTCTAGTCACCACTACGACGGCTGTCCACCGCATCACCGTTCACTACGGCCGTTAAGATACGGGCACCGCTGTCCTAGAAAACCCTAGCTTAACACTACACTTTTGCGCCGATTAAAAAAAATGTACAACTTACCCCGTTATTTTGACTGAATAAGTACTGAAATAGATAATATAGTTTTATTGGCAGCTTTGCAGCGCACGTGATTATGCAATGGTTGGCAGTCTGATCCGCGCCTGCCTTCAGCACGATCCTTTCAGTCAGATTCCGCGGTCAAACCCGACTCCCAGCGGGTTCTCCTCAATTCCCCTTCATTAAACTAAGTAAGTATACTTCAAATCTGACAAATAGTGCTAATTTCACGAACACACATCACGCTCCCACACAAAAAAGTGCGCGTCCGCGTCCTAGTGCCTCGGACAACCAAATTTTCTGGTTTGAAAAAGTGCCCCAGTTCGATCAATCTTGACACAAATTGGACCAGAAAAATTACGTAACTTGGAATTATACGGTTGTTTTACTGTGTGATCGGTGACAATTTGCGATTTGGGGTTGGATTATTTAAAGACGCGTGGTTTAACTCAACATGGCGTTTCTTACTGGGGATTTTCGTCGCTGTTTGACACGACACAATCGCATGGCACGACATTTTCCATTTCGTTATTTCATCCCTTGTCAGCTCTTGTTATCACGTTTCCGCCGTATCTTTTCACGCTTATTGAATTAATTTTATCAGACGCGATATGCTTAACTCGATTACCAGTCATATCGGATTTTTACAGGTTAATTATCAGATAACCGTGTGTAAGAACGAAGGTTAATATTTTTTTGCTAACTTTGCTCTGCACGTTTTTCCTCCACTAATTACGAATTGGTCTTTCTTTTTACCAGCAGTTTTCCCTACAACAATTTGTTTGTACCAGTCTCCGAAATATATTGATTATCAGCGGCCTTCGATTTTTAAATTTTTTTTTACAATTTACATAAGAGGTAAAACAGAGTATTAAAAAAATAAAGGATAATTACATAGCAACGAAAAACATATTAACAGTAAAAATAGTAAACAAAAATCCCTCAAAGGCATGGCCTGTTCGTGGGTAGGTTTACAAGAAATGTTTATGAATTTTTGCTCCTATAATAAATAGACATGTATAATATTTTTGCGTAATATAAAAAAAGAGAAAAGAAAATATCCTGTAAAAGATTAGAACGTACTTTTTTATTATAGTAATTAAAAAAGGAAATAAAAAACATTAAAATATTCCTTATTATTAAAGGGCAACAAAATATATCATAGAAAAAAAGAGTTCATATCTTTAGTTTGAATCCAGGATAGTGCTTGTTTTTTAAAAGAAGGAAAATTTTAAAAGTTTGGGATAAATTAAATATTATCAGTAAAAACCGAATTGAAAATTTTTGGGCCTTTAAAATATGCATGTCTCTGTGCGAGCCTCGCTTTACAATGTGCTATTTCTAACACACGATTACTTCTTTGACTTGGTCTATTTGAATTACTTAAATAAATTTTGTTTCTTAAATGTATATTTTAAACATTGAAAATAATATATTCGTCTTATGTCTAAATGCCTAGACTTCCATATTTCCTTCTCAAAAATATTTTCCCTCTGTTGCAACAAATTGAAATAACACAAACCTAATTATTAAAATTCCTATAAGGTTACGCCATTTTGCAAATATGTTAGAGATGGGACAAATTGATCAATATAAATCGATCGAAAAAAATAAATTGTTTTTGTTCATGAAAAAAAGTACAAAATGTCTTATTTTTTAGTGAATAATTGTCTTAGACACACTATAATAGGCTTGTTTTTGCGTTTTTATATCAATTTTCGGAAACAGAGTTTCATGTTTGCATGAAAAAACTGATAAAATCGATTTGATCGGTACATGGTCAGTGCTCAGTACTTCCCCACTACCAGTCACATTAGTTTGGCAGCTGTCATTTTAATCAAGCTATATTATAAGGCCTGTAATGATAGTATTTTTATCTAGATTCATTGAGTGTGAGCATCATTAAATGGCAAGTGGGATCGTATTGCAGCCAGAAAGAATGAGTCTTAATTTATTTTAAAATAAGTTAACGGGCATGTCAAATATATTATAATCTACATCTAAGTGCAAGGTTATGATATTTTTTCGTCTGGAAAATCCAATAATATACGACTACTCACTGAACGATGAAATATTATCATCTGTGTCTAGTATACGAGATTTAGGTATTATACTTGACACTAAACTTTCTTTTACAATTCATATTGAACATGTTATCAATAAATCCTTAAAACTCCTTGGCTTTATTAACAGAAGCACAACTGACTTCAAAAATATCAATACCCTTAAAGCTCTCTTCTGTTCCCTAGTTCACCCGCACCTCAAGTATTCCTCTGTTATCTGGTCTCCAAATTATGATGTTCACATAAAAGATATTGAATCAGTTCAACGTCGATTTTTAAGAAAGATAGGCTGGAGGCTGGGCTTATCGAGAGACTAATATACGTAAAATGAGTTAGAAACTACCTTAAATATATCTTCTCTTCAAGACCCTCGAAATAAATCCGACCTTCTAGTCCTATTTGAAATTCTCAACTCACTCTTCGATGCGCCTGAACTACTGAGCTCGATAAAATGAAATATCCCAACTAGAAACCTCAGACAAAACATACTCTTTCATACCGATAACCATAGAACTAACTATGGTTTCCATTCCCCTATGCCCAGAGTTCTCAGGTCTGCCAACAAACATACCAGTCTTGATTTCTTTGATAACAAGTTGTCTTCTTTCAAACGATCACTGAATCAAATGCAATTATAAACACCTCTCTCCCGCTTCTACTCCCACCGAGTCTACTATATACCATTGTCTTTCTACTTTCCTTTAAAACAATTTTCTGTGTATAAATATGTCCTAAAAAATTACCATTTGTTATACGAAGGTAAGATGAGACAGCGTATTAAGCTCTCAAAGCCAACCTATTTTCAAGAGAGGATTTTAGGACTGGATTTTCCTTAGTGGATGGGATTTGAGTGGGAAACTCCTTGATGATTTTCCGAATGTTTGAGTTAAGAATAATTAATAATTTAATAATAATATTAAGCTAGGACAGGACAATATTGTCATATCTATCGTATTACGCGCATGTAAGCGTCCCTTTATATTATATCTTATGGATCCGTATAATTTGTTCCAGGTAACCAAGTATGTTCTCCTCCCTGGCCGACCTCGCTCGCAACAGCCCTTTCAAGGGCCCAATCAGCACGGCCAACTGCGAAATGAAGAACAGACAGGCCGTACACAATGCCCTCGTTCCCGTAAGTAAACAAAATCACCATAACTTTCACAGCGCCGTTTTCACAATGCAGCAGCGAGGCTTATTACGGGAGTAAAAAAATATTCTCACATCTCACAACAGCTTCGAATTTGCGCTGGTTAAAAAGCCCAGAGAGAATAAAATACAAGCTTCGCTGGACAGTATTCAAATCCCTTCATGAAATGGCTCCACAATACCGATCGGAGCTTTTTATTAGGGAAAATACATGGCAAATAAAATCTACTCTTAGGTCAGCATTTAATTCAGGAAGAGGAAAACTTGTCGAAATCCGGCGCTCCCCAAACACTAGATTTGGAGATCGCGCTTTTATTTATTTATTTATGCTTTATTAAGTTAGTTCATAACATCTTGAAAACTAATATAAACTTTTAATAATATTACAATTTTGTCTATTTCCTTTATTCGTTCAGGTAACTCATTGTACAGCTTCAATCCCTTGTACAATGAGTTTTGAGATTCTGTTTTTCTCCTCATTGCTAATCTTATCTTTTTTTTACCCCTTGTTTCATTTGTATGACATTGTTGGTTAAATTTTATTATTGTTTTTATTTTATTTTTTTATTTTTTTTTATTAAGGCAATCCATCCTAAGAAGGATGATTTCTGCCAAGAGTGAAATTTATTTATAGGAATAAAAATCAAAAAAAAATAAAAAAAATAAAAAAATTATCATATTTTTTGAGAGGAAGCTTCCTATATGGTGGATAATTTCAGGATCAAGGATGGAGAGGAGTGATGCTATGTTAATAGGGTAAGGATATTTTTTTAAGGAGGAGTACATATTATGTTTGCATATTATGGCTGTAAGAACTTTTGATTATTATTTTATGTTAACTGTCATCTATTTAAATTTTTGTAAATAAATTTTGTGTAAAAAATACATATCTTTTTAGTTCTTAATAATGTTCATATATCTTTTTAAATGTATGTGAGCTAACGTTTTTCTTTGTAAATAAAAAATAATAATGACATCGTATAATATTATGTTTAATAAAGGTTTATTATTGTTATATTTCCAGGGTAGACAGATTGCGGCCGCTGCGGTTGCTGCGGGTGACTCTTGCGAGTTCGCCTCCACGAAATATTACATGCTCTGTGGACTTGGCGGGATCCTCTCCTGCGGTAAGCTGATGATAATATACTATTCGTATTTAAAGCGTTACCTCTGTGGTCGAACATTTACGATGCGATGGTTTTGAAAGGGATGAAAATATAACTAAATGTGAGGGAATAATAATAATAATAAAAATAATATTTGGCTGATTTATATAGCACCTCAAGGGCGCTTTACAATTGTATACCCAGACTTACATTCTAACTAAACTTAAGTGATATATTATATGTTTATACCTAGTCCATGAAGAAGTATAGAAATTAAAAAAAATATCATTTTCAGGCGTTGCCTAGTACGTAGGTGAAATAATTCAATTAGACCAATCTCACCCGCATAAATAAAGGTTTCAGCTCTTTAACTTCACAAACATCAACAGATGAAAGGATTGAAGGAATCTAGATGTTCAAATATGGGCAGAATGGTGAGTGTTACACAGTGTGTAAAGTGGCCACTTAAACCAGCCATTGACAGGTCATTAGCCCTGTAGATGCCTGGACTTATATTACCTTCTCTTCAATGTTCTTCATCTCTGTTGTAATGTGTTAATATAAACAGCTCCCCAGGGAGATGAATCCAGTCCTTGTCTACAAAAATTTGGACAAACTCAAAATATTGTTGATATTATATGTATGCTTACTAGGGATGGAAAGAGGAGGGTGAGTGCCGGGAACAGGGTGAATGGTGCATTGAAATCTACTTTGGCAAACAAATGTATTTCGCAGGAGGCAAAACTAGTAGCTCACAGTGGAGTTCTAGTGCCAGCTCTAATGTATGGGAGCGAAGTATCGAATTTAAAAAGTGATCATGAAAGTAGGTTAAATGCTGTCGAGATGCGATCCCTCAGGCGAATGTGTGGTATAACGATGTATGATAGGTGCACAAATATCGAGATCCGTGAACTGTGTAAGGCTGAGACATGCATCATCGACAGAACCAAGAAGGGGTGCTGCGTCGGTTTGGACATGTGGAGCGAATGGACAGCGAAAGAACGGCTTAATGGATGTACGATGCGAATGTTGATGGACGCGGAAAACGAGGAAGACCGAGAAAGACATGGCACGATCGAGTCCGTCAAACACTTAAAGATGGACATGTCAGGAGTAGGAATAGTCGGCGTGCGTGCATGAGAAGATGTATGAATGTAGAGAAAGCGAGGTCTGTATGCAAAGATAGAGTGATATGGCGTTTCATCCTCTCTGCCTACCCCTACGGTGTGATGGTTTAAATTAAAAATACAATAAAAGTAAATACGGTCAAACTTGGTTATTACGAGGAGGATGGGACTTGGGTATTTACTTGTTAGAAGCGATACTCGTTATACCAGAGAAAGGTTTTTTAAAAATCCAATCACCATTGTGTATTGTCACTTAGTAAACAAATAAATATACGTATAGTTCATACTGATAATAAAAATTAAAAATATATAAAAATGTAAAGGAAAGTTATAATCAATGCTTACAAACGTACTACTTTCTAAATTCAACCCATATTTGAGTCAAAGAAATTAGGCCAGTATTTGTCCCCGCGCGAGGGGGCACGTATGCGAGACCTTGGAAGCGCGCCAACTGAATCAAGAACACGGCTCCGAGTATAAATAACAAGCGCACTTTCAAAGCCACGCCAAGCACTTACGTCACGCCATTGACCAATCGAATGTCAAAGTCTATTTTTGCGTAACTGCGGATCAAGGGTACGACTGCATTGTGAATGGCAAGTTAGCACATTGTGTTTTTCTCAGGCTTCGCTGCAAAAGGGCCAACGACTGATGCAGCGGAAGTGAATTTTGCGGGAGGACCGATTATTATTTGTTACGAACGGGCGGTCTTTGCCGGTGCGCAGGTTCTTCTTCTTTAAAAAAAGCGTCCTAACGGTTTGGAACTGATTGACAGAAATGGAATGAACATCTAGGCTTGGCAATTGATTCCAACCTGAAACCGCCCTTTTCGTGCCGTCATAAGAAAGAAAGACGCATCTAACATTTCCTTCTACTAAAAATACATCTATCTAATTTGGTAATGTATCCAAAATAAAACAAGTTTATTGGATTATAATTCTACATACATTTTGCCCATGTTTGAACATCCATATTTCTTCAATTCTCCCATTTGATGAATTTGTGAAGTTAAAGAGCTGAAACCTTTATTGTTGTGAAGACATTCATCTGACTTTAGTACATGAGAAAAAAATAAAAACATAGGATATATAATGAAAAAACATCAAACAATAATACATTCATACTAATTAAAATTTAATGTAGTTTTTACCCTCGTTCAAATAATTTATTTATTGATATATTATTTTTATTTCTTTTTAGTTCATTGGGGAGATTATTATTATTTTTGACACCTTTCAAGAAAAAGCTATTTTGACCATAACTTGTGTGGAATTTAGGAATATACAATGTAAAATTTATTAAAATGAATATATATATTCTGTTAGAGCAAACCATAATACATACTGTCGCATAATAATATACTTAATTTTTACGTCATACTTTTTTGAAAAAAGCATCCAATTTCATTTGATTTGATTGTTGCTTTTTTTTTTTTTAATATTCTTTTAATTTTGATTGTAAAAAAATAACAAAATAATCATACTTTTTTTATTTTTCTTAAAAACAAAACGAAAACTAACTCGGGAAAAAATACACACACACAATAGGCTGCTCGCGTACACGGTAATAGAATAAAACAACGTGTAAAAGTGTGTCTGCTGTTAGAATCGCGGCGCCTACTGTCGTCTGGTGTCGGCCGAACCGGCGAATCTCGCGCCGGCGCCAACCGGCGTAGTTGTAAATCAAACCGGCGTAAAACGACATTCACCTGTACTTTAATTTTGTAAATGGGGTCTAGAATTTCAACAGGCTAGGATTCTAGTAGTCTAGAACAGGAACTAGAATCCCAATCGTCCGTGCGCTCTGTAGCCGCAAGACGTGCAAGGATATTTATTTATTTATTGTACAGCGCCCTTGAGGTGATTTTCACAAAAATGGCGCTATATTGAACATAACAAAAAATCCAATTCAATTATCTACTTGATAAAAAAAGCCTTCTCATATACAGGATGTTCTTTAAACCCCGTCACATCCGAAACCACGATGATCAGTATGAGCAAGAAGACATATTGGCACATTTAAATAATTTTTTAGAACGACTAATATCTAAAAAAAAATAATTTAGAAAAAAACCAATGGTTGCTTGCTTCTGAAGGGGATAAACGAGGAGGGGGGAGGGGGTGTCTAATACTCGTCAATCGCACGGCTGCGCCCCCCTCGCTTCTCCCCTGCAGAAGTAAGCAACCATTCGTTTCTTCTAAATTTTATTTTATTAGATTTTAGTCGCTCTAAAAAATTATTTTATATTCTCACCTGGTCCATGAAGAAGTATAAAAATAGTTTAGGAATGTTAAACCACGATGTGAATGTCCCATTCACCTTCGCACATGCTGTGCTGTCCTTATACAGTGACGCAATAGCCCTTGTCAGGTTACCATTCACTCCGTACTCCGATAAAACTTAATCAAACCAATTATAATATTAAAATTGTTAAATTTATTTTATTTTACTAACATTAACGTCAAATCTGCCTTTTACAAACATTAAAATACTAACATATTTGGCTCAATTAAAAAAAAAATATTTTTTTAAATAACATAAATTTCCTTACCCAAGATTTATATTTAAAAAATTAAACCTAAAAATTATACAGCATATTCAGTAGAAAGTTTAAATAATAAAACATTCTACAGTAATACAACAAGAAAATCATAAGTACTGTTTCATACAGCTCGGCAAAGTGAACAAAAAACTGCATATATTATGAAATGCATGAATAAATACTCGTAAATATGATTACCATTCACCATCTTTGAAAAAGTTCAAAAGGTTTGTTCTATAGGAACAATACCCTACACTAAATATATCAGATACGTGGGAATAACTATTGCCGAGTTCACGAAGTCTGTTTAATGCGGCATTACAAGTATACACTGTCCGTGAATTGTTGCTACAAAACGGCGGCACCTGTCTAGTCATTCTTCCAGGCACCCTGAAGTTGATGAGAGATAATAGTTCGGGGCAATCCCATATTGAATTTACAATTTTGAATAAATTTAAAAGGTCTATAATTTTCCTTCTATCGTTAAGTTTTAACAAATTTAATGATTTTAGTAAAAAATCATAATTTAAAATTCACAACTGATTCTAAATTTAAAATTTATGTACCACAAGATTTTTTTTAGTATATGATTTTTTGATTGATTTTTTTATCATTCTTTTGCCGCCGCCGGCCCCTCTGCCTGGAACCGATTGCCTTCAAACTTACGAATCATCGACAGTCCCAGTTAGTTCGGATCCCAAGTAAAACCCCACTTCTTTAGACTATCATACCCTCAATTTTAAATCTGGAAATGTATTATTATTGACGACGATATAATATTAGTCAAAAATGCTGACATTCACAAATATAACACCAGACAACAACAACACTATCATATTGAAAAAGCAAAGACAAACACAGGACAGTCAAAAATACTACATAATGGACTTAAACACTACAACGACCTACCTTACTACTTGAAAACTTTTACTGGAGACAAATTTAAAATCAATCTGAAAAAGCACATGATGACTGAACTAACTAGACTAGACGAGATATAAAATGACTAGACAATATTAAATTTCTAATGTAACCCTAACGGGTTTTTTAAAATTGTAAATAAAAAAAAAAATATATAATATTCACTGTTTCATATATACATTTTCATTAATTATATTCACTATTTACACTTTTTACATTTAATTTGAAATATATTTACATTTATTTAATTTTTTATGCTTTCTGGCATTTCCCCAAATAATTGTATTCCCTAGTACATAAGGCAGTTCTGGGACATTGCTTTTGATTTCTCTTCTAGTCTTATATTTTTAGATCCTCTTGTTGCATAGTTTCTATGAAAGAACTCATTATTTTTTAGTTTATTTTGAAAATATCTCGGAACTATTCCTTCAATAATTTTGTTTATTTCATTAGCAACATTGAATTTGATTCTTTGATCAATTGTCGTGATATCTAGAAGTTGAATCATTTTCTTAACTTTTGTTCGTCTCCCACATCTCAATATTATCCTCATCGCTTTGTTTTGTATTATTTAGAGTCTCTTTAGATCTCCTTCATTACTTAAATATAAAATACTGGAGCAATAATCAATCAATTAATAATAATCATTAAACTATCTCCTTTTCACATTATGTTTTAAGCATCAAATAATATTTCCATTGCCTTTTTTTTAACTTTCTGCATCGTAATTTATTGATGTAAAGACTTTATTCTTCCTAAACATGCGTCAAACGCATGTCACTATTTAGTAAAATGTCAAAATTGGACACATAAACAAAATGGTCAATTACACTGCACCTACTTTGAATTTAGTTTGAGACAATAATTTACACATTTTTTTATTTACCTCGATTTTATTCTCCATTCACGCGGCGGCGCGCGGCTCGTCTTTTGACAGATCGAATGAGTTATGAAAAAATTTCGACGTAAAACCGGGGTTGTGAAAAACGTTAATTGGGGGAATATTTTAATGAGAATGTGTGGAAAAAAATGGGACCAAAATATTGTGTAAAGAGAGGTTTAAAACGAGGTTTTACTGTTAAAAACCCCGGATAATTGGAGTTTTACTGTACATTTTACTACACTTTTTCGTACAGAAAAATACTGATATGCGTGACTAATGAGTTTCCCTTCCTGCAGGCATCACCCATACGGCCGTCGTCCCCCTGGATCTGGTCAAGTGCCGTCTGCAGGTGGACCCCGAGAAGTACAAGAACGTCGTCAACGGCTTCCGAGTGTCGGTTCGCGAGGAGGGCATGCGCGGGCTCGCCAAGGGCTGGGCCCCCACCTTCTTCGGGTATTCTGCTCAGGTACAATCGTCAATCTCCGATTCCTTTTATTTCAAAATCCACCCATTATCAATTATCAACACAAAGACAACTTAAACTAATTTAAAACTAATACCACTTTCGGACAAAGAGATTTTAAGTATTTTTCAATTCAAATCTATAACCTTATTCCACTGTCCATAAAAACAATTAGTAACGAGAAAATGTTTTAAAAGGCTATAAAAAATTTGATAGTGGAGCTGGGTAGAAGTAAAATGGATTGTCTCATTCGCCCAAACCAATATTGAATCAACTGCTCCACAAGTGTATAGCTTATGTTATGTTTTTGTTCTTTCATTGTGCGTTGTGTAATATAAATATAATATATGTACATTAGAGTGGGCCGATGATGTATGAGGTTTTTTATTTTTTTAGACATCAAAGTAAAAGGGGTCTAAAAAGTTGCATTTTGGATCACATTGAACGTAAAAATTATTTAAAAAAATATTCCATACTACTTTTGGCCCTTAACCGAGGTTTGAAGTTTATCACTGTCTGAACATTTTGTTAATTATTTATATTGATAAAATTATTCTGTGTTAGTAAAGAAATAACTCAATCACATTACAAATTCGAACGCGCTTTAAAACTACCGAAATGGAAAAAGTTTACACTCCACGGAACTAATTCCGTCGAGCGCCTGGCTAATATTGACGAAAACAATGGCCTATCAAAACAATGCTACCCATTTATTACAAAACAAAGTGCAACTCACGCCCTTAGATGCTTATTTAATAAGATTTAATGCACATTATAACATTTAATTAGACTTTCTTTAATTAAATACGAAATGACAGCCTGTTTACTCCAAAAAATCGACTTTTTCGAAAACTTCAAGCTCTGGTCGAGGGCCAAAAGTAGTATAGAATATTTTTTGCATTCTAAGTAATCCAAAAGGCAACTTTTTAGACCCCTTTTATTTCAAAATTTGGAAAAAAAAATTATCGGACCACCCAAATGTACATAAATGAATTATAAACATAAATACGTAGTGTTTAAAACTGTCTGAACATTTTGTTAATCATCTCTGTTTATTAAGTTGATCTTCTTTGTTTGTTCTCAAATGTAAAAGTATTTAAAAAAAGTATATTGTTAAGTGTCCTTGGCACGGGTAACCCCAGTGAGGTCACATTATTTTTATTGTTAATCATAGTTTATGATGGAAAAAAATATGAATAAATAAGATTGAATAAATGAAAAAAATCCATCTCACCTCCTAACTCATCCGTTATATTCTGTTCCAGGGTATGTGCAAGTTTGGGCTGTACGAAGTCTTCAAGGTGCAGTACGCCGGCATGATCTCCGAGGAGACGGCCTACACGTACCGCACCTTCCTGTACCTGGCCGCCTCCGCGTCGGCCGAGTTCTTCGCCGACATCGCCCTGTCGCCGATGGAAGCCGCCAAGGTAGCGATCATGCATTCATCCATTCTTGTATCTATCGTTATTAGAACTAGACAAAATAGTCTATATTATTGTCACCCTTCTCAAAGCAAGTATCTTTGCCACTCACAAATACACAGCCCAGGAAACCTCTCATATGGACATTTCAACTCGAGTCTCTGTGAATTCAAATAATCGCTTCTTCTGCAGGTAAAATCACTAAAATGTTTTTCCCGACGCTGGCTGATGCAGCAAACTTCCGTCGTCATCACCAAAGTACTTTCGAAACGACCCAAATTTTTACGGGACACGGAGCTATGAGAAGTTATCTATATAGGTTTAAATGAAGGAATGACGACTATTGTCCACGCGATGATATTTCTTCACAGAGTATCGAACATCTGTTATTTCAGTGCCCATTTTTCAGTTTGCTACGCCATAATCTTGAAGCAGAATGCAGGAAAGATGGACTATCCTCAACAGATATCCACACTGTAGTTAAAAGTAGTTATCACGCGCCATTGTTCTTGAACTTTGCAACAATGGTGATTGGACTCATAAAGGCAATAAACCAAAATCAGCGATCGAACATCCCATTTCCAAGACAAACAAAAACGATATTTTCCGAGTACCTTAGCCTTGTACATGACACGTAAGACTACTACTAAATACAGAAGTCCAAATACATATAAAAAAAAAAATATTCAAATAATCTCTTTATAAATATTTGATGGTGTTCTATAGTAACGATTAACGAATTATTTGCAAAAGCTACTTACGCTAATGCTAATGCTGACATACATACAGGGTGTTCGTTAAACCCTGTCACATCCGAAACCACGATGATCAGTATGACCAAGAAGACATATTGGCACATTAAAATATTTTTTTAGAATGAATGAAATTTAAAAAAATAAAACATCAAAAAAAGCAAATGGTTGCTTACTTCTGCAGGGCGGAAACGAAGAGGGGAGTCTGATACTGCGCCGCGCTCCCCTCACTTCTCCCCTGCAGAAGTAAGCAACCATTTGTTTTTTAATTTTTTTTTAAATTTTTTATTTTTATTTAAATCTTAAAGTAGGGCACACATATCATACATATTGTTATGTGTGTTCTAATAATAACATTGCAAATATATTTAATTTATAAGTTGTTTATCACATATGTCTTGACCATTATTTTAAATTTTGATATGTTTTTTTTTCATAAATATTTTTTTCCATTTCGTAATACTTTTTAATTGCTTTAAATAAAATGGAATTTTGTGACTTTGCCTTTTTCCTAAATGGAAGTCTAATTTTGTTCTTTTCTCTAGTATTGTGATCGTGTTCACGCTGGTTCCGATCAATTTTTTTCCAAAATTCTGTTTTTTTATTAGAGTTTATAATTTTATGAACAAATATCATTGTATTGTAAAATATTCTTTGTTTATATGTTAATAATTTCATTTCATTTACCATCGACTTTACCCTCGTGTATCTGTTTTATTTTTAAAAGATTTTGTCCTACATATTTTTTTAAATATGCTGATATGTCTTCTTGCTCACACTGATCATTGTGGTTTTGGATGTGACAGGGTTTAAAAGAGCACCCTGTATATATTGCTTGTTATTTTTCTTTTTATACCCATGACTTTAAATTTTTTTATATCCAACTAACTCATTATTTTGTGTATTTTATATTGTAAAAGGCACTTGTGCCGTATAATAAATAAATAAATTATATTTCTAGTCTACAAAAATGTAAAACTAATATTCACTCTATATATATGTTCGGCATACTAAATGGTATAATCGATTTGCCATTACTGGGACAAGTAAAATTCTACATTCCGACTCGTAGATTGAGAAACAATGAAGTACTGTTCATCGATCAACATACAACAAACTATGGCCTTGATTCTCCAATGACCTGTCTTTGTCGTATTGTTGACTGGAGACAAAATCATCTGGAGTTCGTTGGTTGAAGTTTACAAGGATTTAAACGAGCACTAAATAAATAGTCCAGATCTTGTCTCGATGTCCCTTATGTTTGTCAATGGCTCTTTTTTTTTTTTTTTTTTAATGTTTTAAATAATATATTGTAATATTAATACGCCATGAATTGTATAAATGGACAATGTCTATAAATAAATTAATTAATAAATTAGATCGGACATAATGTGGATTTCGAACCAATCAATCTTGTGAAAATGGCTATTAACTTGGTTTTAGAAGATTGGAAAGAGGAAACCGATAAGAACATGTTCGTAATTGCAGTTTTCTTGGATTTTAAAAGAGCCTTCGAAACACTAGACTGAGAAATAATTATTAAAAAATTGAAAAAAATAGGAATAAAAGGAAAAACTATAAAATGGTTTGAAGAGTACCTTGGCGATAGATACCAAATAACGAAGGTGAATGATGAAATTTCCGAGCCCCTCAAAATTTCATTGGGAGTACCACAAGGATCGGTTCTCGGACCGGTTTTGTTTATTATATACATAAATGATATTGTCGAAACATTAAAATATTCAAAAATAAGACTCTTTGCAGACGATGCCTTAATATATATATCGGGAGAAAATTATAAAACAATTATGGACAGACTAAATCATGATCTTAATAGTGTATCACTGTGGCTAAAAATTAATAAATTAAAATTAAATGTTGACAAAACTAAATATATAAATATAGGAAACAAAAGAATAGAAATTACACCATCAATTGTAATAGAAAATGAAAAACTTAATGAAGTCACTGAAATTAAATATTTAGGTGTAATGTTGGATTCAAAACTTACATTTCACCAAAACGCTAAGATGGTAATAAATAAGATTGCAAAAACAATATCAACTTTGGGAAGGATCAGAAGATTTATTGATAAGGACTCCTGCAAAACTATTTACAAAGCAATTATCGAACCACACGTTAACTACTGTAGTAGCATTTTATTTTTATCAAACAAAGAAAACATAGATAAACTAACTGTATTACAAAATAAAGCCTTTAGAATCATTTTGAAAAAAAACAGATATACGAGGGTAAAGTCGATGGTAAATGAAATGAAATTATTAACATATAAACAAAGAATATTTTACAATACAATGATATTTGTTCATAAAATTATAAACTCTAATAAAAAAACAGAATTTTGGAAAAAAATTGATCGGAACCAGCATGAACACGATCACAATACTAGAGAAAAGAACAAAATTAGACTTCCATTTAGGAAAAAGGCAAAGTCACAAAATTCAATTTTATTTAAAGCAATTAAAAAGTATTACGAAATGGAAAAAAATATTTATGAAGAAAAAAACATATCAAAATTTAAAAGACAGTCAAGACATATGTGATAAACAATTTATAAATTAAATATATTTGCAATGTTATTATTAGAACACACATAACAATATGTATGATATGTGTGCCCTATTTTAAGATTTAAATAAAAAAAAATAATAGTATATTTATGTCCCGGATTCAAGATTAAAAATAAAATAAATTATCAAATTACGTAGTTATTACCGTGTCTTACTGAGCCAAGCGATCGCCCCCACTTCCGACCGATCTCTGATACGCCTTTCTCTCCCTCAGGTCCGCATCCAGACTATGCCCGGATTTGCAAGCACCCTCCGCGAGGCCTTACCCAAGATGGTGAAGGCGGAGGGCATCGGCGCCTTCTACAAGGGGCTGGTTCCCCTCTGGCTCCGACAGATCCCCTACACCATGATGAAGTTCGCCTGCTTCGAGAAGACCGTCGAGCTGCTGTACAAGTGAGTCCGTCCGTTCTCTTGATTCTTCGTTCGGAGGAGCTCGGATCGAGTTCACCGGAAGAGCGCAATAGTATTTATTTATTTATTTATTGATTTACACGCCCAATGGGCTTTTACATATTTTAGAAATTACATTTAAGTGCAGCAGTGAAACATAAGTATGTAAATTTGGTTAAAATAAAAGATAACATAAGAAAAGCTAAAAGATACAATAATAAGTAAAAATCAGGAAATTTACCAACATAGGTATATGGTACATAGAAAAATATTTAAAAAATTTACATATGAAAACATACACGCATACATATACATACATATAAGTTTATACATTATTACAGAGATACATGAGAAAAAAAAATAGTAAATAAAGAATATTATTAAGATATTTTATACAAATTAATTTATAACCTTTTGAATACTTAACCTATATTTATATAAAGACAGAGGAAATATATCAACTTCACCATACTCGTTACCTAGCCGCTGGCCGGTGTAGTCTAGGTATTGGTGAATTGTAATAATAATTGTGACTGCCAGGAGATTCAAAAAATAACGTTAGCTGCCGAGTATTTCGAAGAGGTACTTTCAATATTATACATGATCCTAGTGAGAAGCCTGTTAGAATATGGGTCCTCAGTTTGGTCTCCTCATTATGCTACCCATGCAAACAGTGTGGAGAAGGTCCAACACGAGTTTTTAAGATTTATAAATTTCAAATTAAACATTCCAATTGGAGAGCTTAACTATAAATGTTTAATGAAGCAGTTAAAATCAATATGTATTAGTGATAGAAGGGACATTTCAAGTTAAGTGCTGCTTTTCAAGTTATTCAATAATGTTCTCGACAGTCCCGAACTTTTAAATTGTGTGAATTTTTATGTGAGACAGCGTAGGACTAGACAAAATACTTCTTTTGCTGTTGATTTGCATAGCGCAAACTATGCGATGGGAAATTACTGATCACTGATCGTGTACCGATCAAATCGATTTCATCAGTTTTTTCGTGCCAACATGAGACTCTGTTTCCGAAAATTGATATAAAAAACGCATAAACAAGCCTGTTATAGTGTGTTTCAGACAATTATTTACTAAAAAAATATATTAACATATTACAACAGAGATGAAGAACATTTAAGAGAAGGTAATATGAAAGTCTAGGCATCTACAGGGCTTATGACCTGTCAATGGCTGGTTTCAGTGGCCACTTTACACACTGTGTAACATTCACCATTCTGCCTATATTTGAACATCTATATTCCTTCAACTCTTTCATCTGTCGATGTTTGTGAAGTTAAAGAGCTGCAACCTTTATTTTTTATTTTTTTATTTATTTACTTAAGTTAGTTAATATTACATTGTATATTAACTAATATATTTACAATTATAACAAATACTTATTAAATATTTCTTACATAACTACATTATTACAATAAACATAACATTTAACCTGGCTTACCTGGTCCATGAAGAAGTATAGAAATTGAAAAAATAGTATTTTCAGGCGTTGCCTAGTCTAATATGCAGGTGAAATAATTCAATTGGATGAATCTCACCCGCATAAATAAAGGTTTCAGCTCTTTAACTTCACAAACATCGACAGGTGAAAGAATTGAAGGAATATACATGTTCAAATATAGGCAGAATGGTGAATGTTACACAGCGTGTAAAGTGGCCACTTAAACCAGCCATTGACAGGTCATAAGCCCTGTAGATGCCTAGACTTCTATATTACGTTTTCTTGAATGTTCTTCATCTCTGTTTTAATATGTTAATATAAACAGCACGCCAGGGAGTTGAATCCAGTCCTTGCCTACAAAAATTTGGAAAAACTCAAAATATTTTTTAAAAATAATACGGATACAAGTTCAGAATTGCCAATAGAATAATTAAACATTATTGGAAACTTAGTCCCGTGAAATCTCATGACTTGGCATTTCTTTACATTTAGTTGGAGTTTATTCGTTGAGCACCACGAAAATAGTTTATTTAAGTTATGTTGGATAGTAACACAATCATCAATAGTGTTTTTGTCATCAAAATTGAAAAATGTCATTTTTGTGATCGTCGCCATTTTGATCGGTGATTAATACCGTTTTTTGTAAGAAAGCTGTCTGGCTGTTTTTAGCAGAACATAGAATTGACCATCCTGCACCTGATAACGTCAATATCTCACTTTTTCAAAATTACGTTACATAACTACAACATTTAAGTTTGTAAGTGAAAATTCTTGATGGAAGTTCATTGTAATTTATTATATAAATAAAACACGAGTGATACTTTAATCCACAAATTTGGAATATCCAGTGACCGGTTTCATCGCTTTCGCGACATCTTCGAGACTGGTATCTTTATTAAAAAGTTAAATGTATTTATACAGAACAGAGGTAAGGATACATAATTCGAAGTTATATGTAAGTAAATTAAATAAAGTTATTTTTATCTTAAGGATCATTATCGACAAATTTTCTATGGGTTAACTAATGAATGGATATAATGTTATTTTAATGAGTTTAAGTATTTTATTTTTAATTTACTTACATATAACTTTGAATTATGTATCCTTACCTCTGTTCTGTATAAATACATTCAACTTTTTAATAAAGATACCAGTCTCGAAGATGTCGCGAAAGCGATGAAACCGGTCACTGGATATTCCAAATTTGTGGATTAAAGTATCACTCGTGTTTTATTTATATAATAAATTACATAACTACGTTCAATTTTACAATTCGGCTTAAAATTATGATGTTTTGGAAATCACAAAATCTTTTTTCCTGAAAATTTCATTCAACGTGACTTCGGCAGTTTATCCTCCAAGGTGCAGAAACTGAAGTAGGAGCTCCCCTCTAGCAGCTTACTAGATCTCACACATTCATAGAGGTTTTGTTTTCGTTTCGCAGGTATGTTGTGCCCAAGCCCAGAGACCAGTGCTCCAAGGGAGAGCAGCTCGTCGTGACGTTCGCCGCTGGATACATCGCCGGCGTCTTCTGCGCCATCGTGTCCCACCCCGCCGACACAGTCGTATCTAAACTCAACCAGGTGCGTGCTCGGGGACGAAATGGGCTGAATGCTGTCTGCGAAGAACTGAAAGGCTTAAGAATGGGAGCAAAATTGAGTGGTATAACTGTTAACTGTCTTCTGTATGCGGATGATGCCGCGCTTCTTGCTAGCAGCAAAGGAGACCCGCAATTCTTGGTAACAAAAGTCTACGCTGTATGCAAGGGAAGCCATTTGCTCATGAATGTTGATAAATCTAAAGTGATGGTTTTTGAAAGGGATGAAAATATAACTGAATTTAAGATCAGTGTGAACGGAGATGTTCTGAATCAGGTAGAAGAATTTGTGTATCCGGGAAGTACGTTTACTAGGGATGGAAAGGAGGGTGAGTGCCGGGAACAGGGTGAATGGTGCGCTGAAATCTACTCTGGTGAACAAATGTTTATCGCAGGAGGCTAAACTAGCAGTTCACAATGGAGTTCTAGTGCCGACTATAATGTATGGGAGCAAAGTATGGAATTGGAATTTTTATTTTTTTATTTAAATTTTTTTTATTCGAGTAAAATGGCTACATAGTGCTGAGCCAATTCTACCGTATAAACATAAACAAAAATTTTAATATAAACATAGAACAAAATTTTATATTTGCAGCACTTATGGTGGTCTAAGCATATAATGATAGAAGTAGGCTAAATGCTGTCGAAATGCGATCCCTCAGGCGAATGTGTGGCGAAACGACGTATGATAGGTGCACAAATATCGAGATCACATTTATTTCCCACACATTTGTCTAAGAGATTGCATTTCGACCATCGTATTCATCAGACCTGCCTATTAATCTTTTTTAATGAAACGCTTGAATTGTAATTTTGTACCTGTCACGTAAAAGCCCTCTGGGCGTATATAATAAAAATATATAGGTTTCTGCTATGTCATCAAATTGTATGACGTTTCTCGATGCAATTTTGTGTACAATTTTTATGTCGAACTGGCGCGTTTTTATTTGATTTTTTCCGTCTCTCTTTACAGGACAGTTCCGCGACCGCCGGCTCCGTGGTGAGCAAGCTCGGCTGGGGCGGAGTGTGGAAGGGACTCGGCCCGAGGATAGTCATGATCGGCACCCTCACCGCCCTGCAGTGGTTCATATACGATGCCGTCAAGGTAAACGCCAAACATCACCTAAACACGTTGAACTGCTATCCGGAATCTGGCCGGATAGTTCAACCAGGCCAGATACCAGATATGTATAAATGTATTTTATCTCTTTTCTGTCAACAATTTCTTCGTCCAAATGACAGATATATATGGTATTTTGTACCGTGAAAAATATTCTATCATAATCTCAAATATAGAAAAAAAAAATTACTTTGTATTCAAATGATGGCGAACGTTTGTTAGCGATAATTCTCGGTCAGCTGTTGTCTGACAAAAATCAATGAAATTTTCTACAATGTTTCGAGTATGCCCAAATGTTTGCAGACTGGCTGGATTTTCTCCCTGGGGAGTGGTTCATATTTAAAAAAATTGCAACAGAGAGGGAAAACATTTGAGAAGGGAATATGGGAGTCTAGGTATTTACAGGGCTTATGACCTGTCATTGTTGCGACAAATCTAAATATGAAAATCCAGCCAGTCTGCAAGCATTTGGACATACTCAATACATTGTTGAATTAACTACCCGGTAAAAGAAGTATAAAAAAATTAGAAAATCGTTTTCAGGCTTTGCCTAGTGGGCGAATTGGTTCAGCCGGATGAATCTCACCCGCGTGATAAAGGTTTCAGCTCTTTTACTTCACAAAAGTCAACAGATGGAAGAGTTGAGGAAATGTGGATGTTCAAACATAGGCAGAATGGTGAATGTTACACAGTGTGTAAAGTGGCCACTTAAACTAGTCAATGACAGGTCATAAGTCCTGTAAATGCCTAGACTCCCATATTCTCTTCTCAAAAATATTTTCCCTCTGTTGCAACCAATCTATGCAATGAAATTTTGTCTGTTTGGCAATTTTAAAATGCCGTTCTTTCAAAATTGCGCCACTCGGATGTTCAAACACGGGCAGAGTGCTGAATTTCGCGCAGTGTGTAAAAGTGGCCACTTAAACCGGCCAATGACGGCTCACAGGCCTAGTAAATGCCGAGACGTCCATATTTATGAGGTTTTATCAACAGTATTTTGAGTTTGTCCAATTTTTTCTAGACTAGGACTGAATTTCATCGCCTAGGATGTAGTTATTGCGATTAACATATTACAACTGAGATGGAGAACTGTACGCCTAAGGCGGCCTCCATGGTGTTGTGGCTAAGACACGTGACTCACGCACGGAAGGTTGTGGGTTTGATTCCCGCTGGGTGTTCTGCGCTATAATTGCGCCCGTGGTGGCATAAAAAATCTATATACAGCATTTATGTCTAGGAATTTACAGGTCTTATGGCCTGTCATTTGCGAAAATTCGGACAAACCATAGTCCTTAATATATAGCTTGATTAGAATGACAGTTGTCAGCATATGCAGTGATTTTCGCACGCTGTGTAAAAGTGGCCACTTAAACCGGCCAATGACGGCTCACAGGCCCAGTAAATACCGAGACGTCCATATTTATAAGGTTTTATCAACAGTATTTTGAATTTGTCCAAATTTTTCTAGACTAGGACTGAATTTCACGGTCTAGGATGTAGTTATTGCGATTAACATATTACAACTGAGATGGAGAACTGTAAGCCTAAGGCACGTGACTCACGCATGGAAGGTTGTGGGTTTGATTCCCGCTGGGCGTTCTGTGCTATAATTGCGCCCGTGGTGGCATAAAAAAATCTATATTCAGCATTTATGTCTAGGAATTTACTGGTCTTATGGCCTGTCATTTGCAAAAATTCGGACAAACTATAGTCCTTAATATATAGCTTGATTAGAATGACAGTCGTCAGCATATGCAGTGATTTAAATTGACACACGAAAAATCATTCTTATCTGGCGTGCTAATTTATTTTTTTAATACAATGCTTGACATATAAATATATATAATTATATAAAATCAGTTTTAAAACTAAAATAAACCTTATTATACATCATTTTGCAAAAAAAATATAGTTTTTAATACAATGCTTGAAACATAAATCAACATTGATATATAAAATCAGCTTTAAAACCAAAATAAACCTCATTATTAACGACGTTCTTACAAGGTTACATGATTTTGCAAAAATGTTAGAGATGGGACAAATTGATCAATGTAAATGGATAGAATAAAAAATAATTCATTTAATGTTGTTCGCGAAAAATACCATAGATGTCTTATTTTTTGGTGAATAATTGTCTTAAACACACTATAATAGGCTTGTTTTTGCATTTTTATATCAATTTTCAAAAACAGAGTTTCATATTTGCATGAAAAACCTGATAAAATGGATTTGATCGGTACATGGTCAGTGATCAGTAATTTAAATTTATTTCAACAGAGAGGGAAAAATTTTTGAGAGGGGAATATGGAAGTCTAGGCATTTACAGGGCTTATGACCTGTCATTGGCTGGTTTAAGTGGCCACTTTACACACTGTGTAACATTCACCATTCTGCCCAAGTTTGAACATCCACATTTCCTCAACTCTTCCATCTGTTGACTTTTGTGAAGTAAAAGAGAGACTAGACTTCCATATTCCCCTCTCAAAAATTTTTCCCTCTCTGTTGAAATAAATTTAAATATGAACAACTCCCTAGGGAGGAAATCCAGCCAGTCTGCAAGCATTTGGACATAATCAAACATTGTTGATCAGTAATTTCCCCACCACTAGTCACATTAGTTTGGCAGCTGTCATTTTAATCGAGCTATATTTTAAGGACTGTAATGATAGTATTTTTATCTAAATTCATTGCGACAGAGAAATAAAACTAGGCCTATAAGTCTAGGCATTTACAGGGCTTGTGACCTGTCTTGGCTGGTTTAAGTAGGCATTTTGTAAAATTCACCATTCTGCCTGCGTGTCCCTCTTTGTTGCGATAAATTTAGATCCTTAACTAACTGCCGAGGAAGCGAGATGCAGCCTGCAGCTGGACGCACGCGAAACATCGGCGGCAACGTTTTAAACTGGTTTTATTTCCGTCCGCCAGGTGTACCTGCGCATGCCGCGCCCACCCCCCCCAGAAATGCCCGAGTCCATGAAGAAGCGCCTCGCGGCCGAGGGGAAACTGTAATTCCAACACGTACGAGGAAAAATATCTTCCACCTACAAAATTCTCCGTTAAACTATGATAGACACTGATTAAACGTTCCGTTGATAATTTATTTGTATTGTGTCCCCCCCGCAATAATTATAATTTGCCATTTTTAACATCACCCAGAGCATCGTCTGGGCTTTGATTGTTTCATGGATGTGTTGTATGGAAATGGGGTATCAGAAGAAGATTTTTATGATCTTTTTTCTTAAAATAAAATGGCCAAGCACGAGTCAAGAGTCCTCTAATGTTAATTGTATATTTACAGTCACCATTTTGTCAAAGTTTCCGCATTAAGGCAAGGTGATTATATAACTCCGACATTGATGTAATGCGGTGCCCCGTGTATCGTTGGATGCGAAAAAAACAACTATCTCCACGAAGGGATGACAGCCCCTTTTGTACAATGCGTTCTAATAAAAACATTTAATTATAAATAAAAGTATGAAAATGATATTAAACAAAGTTAATTTGTGTACTGTAAATTAATTTAGTTGATTGCACACGGCTAATTGGAACTTTTAACGTGTTAAAAATAAATAAAAAAATTATACCATAAATGAAGTCCCGATGGTCCTTCGAGCCGGATCGTATGTCTGTGAGTTTTAGCTTGCAATAAATTGTAAAATGAATATGTAATTAATTTTCTTTATGAGATTTCGACTCGATCATAGACGCGCCATTTTTTTCCTGCGCAAAATTTTTCGTATATTTTTTATATTTTCTTTAAACTGGCGCGTTATATTTTTTCGTAATTATTTATACAACCATCAGCAATAATTGTTTAACTAGTCGGCGTTTTTTCGCGTGCGTGCGACAAATCCTGTATTCGCTTTTAAGGACGCAACTTGTGACTTTTCTCGAATGTAAATATTTAGGCACTGTACGTGCGATCAAACGACCGCTTATTTTTAATCGTATTTATTTCCGACCATAGATAATGTTACTTGGCGGAGTAGAGTATACATTAAATAAAAAAAACTCGAAAAAAATTACATCTGTGTTTCATTTGAATTATTTTAACACATTGCCCTGTTCTATACTCTGGAGGATTGATTAGCGTGTTTTTAAGCATCGACGTGCTTAAAAACATGCAATAAGCATTTGAGCGATCACAATGAACATGCTAAGGTTATCACAGTCATAAGTCAACGCGTGTGTAATCTCTAAGTCAACGCTCGTGTCTGTTTGTTTTTTTGTTTTCCTCGTAAATAATGGCGAAAAATTGGCGTTTTCTATGAAAAATGATACAATATATTGCATTTGCTAAATAGTAAGGAGTATCTAATACAAAAAAGTGAAAATTAAATTACAATTACTGGTTGCGCGAGTGGTTTGTGGCTGGATGGACCGCCAGTGGACGAAGGTCCACCTATCCTACCCATCCTGTGATCTCCCGACTTTTAATGTTTGTTTATTCTCCTTGTCTCTATGGCCATAGGAAGCCACGGTTGCTATGAGAACAATTTTCCTTATCCATAGCCACCAACATCAACAATCACATTTTTTCTTCTGCATAATTTGTTCCGTCAACTTCCACATGTTCATAATTTTATCTGCCCGCATCTGAACACCTTTACGTTTTCTGACCACTGCGCTGCCACATTCATCTTTATATTTCCCAAATAACTATAGTGAAAGTGCTGAGTTCACCAAAAAAGGGAAAAACTACCCAGAAGCCGGGACTCGCAGATAGCATCCGGATTCCTGTCCTGTCTTCCTAAAGGTAGGATTTTTGTCCGCTGTAGTTTGTTTAGCCGCATACTGTTCTTTTCCACACCTGCCATCATTGCGCAAACGCATCTTTTATTTACCCGCAAAAATAAACACAGATTCAGTAAAATAATCATCATCATTCCCTTTCCGCACCTAAAGGTGCATAGGGCACTGCATTGGTTCACCAATCGCATCGAAAATTGATTATTTTTTGTTACAGGAAGGTAAGATGATCAGTCTTACGCTTCAGGTCCAGTCTAAGGACCATGAAATATCTTAGTGCGAAGAACACCTTTTAAATAAATATTTCGTATAAACCATGTCGGGAACCGAACTTGAGACCTCTCGCATGGTAGGCAAACGCGCTGACCATTACACCACGAGGCCGACAAGTAATACCCACACAAAATTATAATCGCCACCCCAATTACTATGGCGACTGCTTTTCTTGACATTTGGCTTGCCAACCACCGGCTAAATGCAATGAATAACATGATAAATAATAATTAAAAATAGCAGTTTTGGAATATTTTCCATATTTACACCTCTGAAATTCAAATGTGTGATATTTAGACATTTAATATTAGGTGTTCACGGATGTTCCATTGTGATCGCAAATATGATAAACAACCATGGTGAGAAATTGTTATCACATCGCTTATTAGCACGTCTATAGTTTTTTGTGATTGAGCTACTGAAGTGATATTCCAAACGTAGAAAACACTTTTATCTCGCACATTTTTTATGTAAAATGGTAGTGGTTGCGAATTATGTGGGTGTGCATTGTCGATTATTGTCACAATTTCTACATTCTTTGTACGAACAACAACTGTCCACTTCCCACCTTCAGTGTCCTTTGATAACCCGCCACAGCAAGACCTCGTGTCGTATATATTATTTTGTTGAACGTGTGCCGCATCAAACTCTTTATTTCCCCCAACTACCAGTGTCCAGCTCTAGATCGGGGGCCTGTCCTAGTGTCGGTGCCGCTTGCACTTGATCAGTCGGACCACTGCATTTCCATCAAGAACGAACCAGGTTAGTGGCATCCATTCCTAATCCATTTTATTTGTTGGGGTCGTGACTGTGACATTGCATACTGCATATCGAGGATATTCATTTATATATATGTAAAAAGTGTAAAACTGAGGAAAATGCTAAAGCGAGGAAATGAAAAATGTATGGAAAAAAATAGGAATTACATCAAAATAAAATTGATTTGCTTACACTATAGTGTACATTTACTTCCAGAAAAATTTTAAAACGGCGATCACTAGAAATTGTCGATATTTTTTCAAACAATATTATGTAATCTGTTTTTTTATTTGATTTAAAAACAGCACGTTAAAATTGTTTTATGTGTAAATAAATAAAAACGAAAATAGAATTTTGAATTTGCGTAAAATAGCATAAAATATTTTTTCCCCTAAATGTCGGGAAATTTTATTTATACGGTATCACTTTTTTTTCTATGGCATCACTAAAAACAACTGTCAAATAGATCGCGGCAAAATTGTTTCACACTTTTATGACAACTTTTTAAACCATCTTTTTTATAACTTTAAATATTTCTATTGTTATGTTTAAACATCGCAATTTAATGATATTAAAACTTTATTGTTTCTAAACGTTTGTCAACTGCGTATCATGATTTGTACAAGTCAATATGGCGTTTCTGTTAAAATCAAAACTAAGACTTAAGGAAGATACTGAGACAAAAAGGTCAATTACACAAAATACAACAAGGTACACAAAAATGGGGTCTAGAATTTCAACCGTCCATGCGCTCAGTAGCTGCAAGTCTTGTTGTTATCTAAATTCTAATTTTATAAATTTGCTTTTTATTTCGTTTTTAAAATATCACTTAAACTCTAAACTTCATTGTCAAATAAAAAATTTAAAAATTAAAATGTAAATAGGGGCTAGATTTCTTATTGCCCATGCGCTCTGTAGCTGCAAGACGTGTTTGGATATTTATTTATTGTACAGCGCCCTTGAGGTGATTTTCACAAAAATGGCGCTATATAAATTATCCAAACATTATTATAATATTATTAACATTACACTGCACCTGCTTTGAATTTAGGTTAAGACAATCATTTATCCTTTATTAGTTGTTTACCTGTTTTTGTTCTTCATTCGCGTAGCACACACGCTGGGCGCGCGGGCCGCGGCGTCATTGTTACGAAGTAATTTTGTTTTTTGACACATCAAATGAATTCTGAAAAATTTTAAACGTAAAACCGGGGTTATGGAAAACGTAAAAAACGTTGATTGGGGGAATATTTGTATGAAGAATAATGGGTCCTGAACATTTCGGTGTAAAAAGCGGGAAAACGTAAAAAACGTTGATTCGGGGAATATTTGTATGAAGAATAATGGGTCCTGAACATTTCGGTGTAAAAAGCGGAATATTTGTATGAAGAATAATGGGTCCTGAACATTTCGGTGTAAAAAGCGGGAAAACGTAAAATCAGGCAACGTAAAAACGAGGTTTTACTGCATATTAAATTTAAAATACAGTCCACTATATCGTAGAAGCCGTGGGGCTTCGCCCCCCGCTGTTTCTCGCCCTGCGTCCCGTGGGAATTCGTTTTCCCGCCAGGTAGTAAAGGCAAATGCATGCGAATGTTCTGACATGTTACGGCGGCGGTAGTTAGCTGAATCAAAATAAAACAATGTCAAAATGTCCAAACATGTTTTTATTCAACTTAACATACAAAATAAATGTTACTTATTTACGGACCCATTTAGTTACAACAAAATACACTATATATGTTTATATACAAGAACGATAAATAAATATTATATTTTTGTAAATTTAACCTAATTACAAAAGTCAGTTTGACAGGTATTTGGTCAAATTTCATATAAGCTAACAATATTTTGAGTTTGTACATTTTTTTGTAGACAAAGACCTAATTTTTGCGTTAAATTTTTATTGACATATTACAACAGAGATAGAAAACACATTGGAAAATAAAATATGGCTTCTGACCTGTCATTGGTTTCAAAGGTTTCAGCTCCTTTACTTCACAAAAGCCAACAGATGGAAGAGTTGAGGAAATGTGGATGTTTAAACATGGGCAGAATGGTGAATGTTACACAGGGTGTAAAATGGCCACTTACACCAGCTAATAACAGGTCATAAGCCCTGTAAATGCCTAGACTTCCATATTACCTTCTCAAAAATGTTTTCCCTCTCTGTTGAAATAATTTAAGCAATGTGTACTAGCTACACATCACCGCGCACCGGGGAGAGAGGATTAATACAATGCTTGACATATAAATCAACATAATTATGTAAAATGAGCTTTAAAAATAAAAAAAAACAAAAATAAATCTAATTATTAACGACGTTCTTACGAGACAAATTGATCAACGTGAATCGATCGAAGAAAAGATAATTCATTTGTTTTTGTTCATGAAAAAAAGTATCAAATGTCTTATTTTTTAGTGAATAATTGTCTTAGACACACTATAATAGGCTTGTTTTTGCGTTTTTATATCAATTTTCGGAAACAGAGTCTCATGTTTGCATGAAAAAAAATGATAAAATCGATTTGATCAGTGCACAATAAGTTTTTCTGGGTTATTAATATAATGGTAAGCTGCGCATAATCGCTTCTATACGCGGTTCGCCCCTGGTACCTGCCTAGGTACTTGTTTATTGTTGAATTTCAAAACATAAAATAAATATTTTTTCAAATATGGCATTCTTTTTGCAAACGTCAGACTCCGGTCTTCTCACCAACAGAGGGGTGTACGTATGTAGGAATACGATTTTTAAAAATGTATTGAAGTTAATAGTATTTTCGTATTACCAAAAATCCAGTAAAAAGGTATAAATGTGTAGACATTATGAGGAATTTAAGGAAAGGATCTGATAAGGATCCACAAAAAACAAAATGCTGTTTGTAAACATTTAAAAACATTTTTTTTTAAAACACATCTTTCCATTTTTTTGTAAATGCATTCTCCTCAAACGCAACCCTGGTAGATCGATGAATAAAACAATTATGCTCCTTACTTCTCTTTTACATATTAGATTGAAGATTTTAATATCTACGAACACGCACAGCGCAAAGATCTATATTTCTCTGAAAACCGCACGTAAATCGGTTAAGCCGTTTAGGAGGATTTCGGTGACATCACACGTACAGAGGAATTATATATATATATAAAGATATACAACGATATAAATAAAATTATTTATCTTATTTACATACAAACATATTACAGGATTTTTCTAGGCATCTTTTAGGAACATACATAATATTGTCACCTAACTTAAAGATCTCGTAAATTCACAAATTGTTAAACATAATATTTCGACGTTTTCTGTTAGGACTTCAAATAATCTACAGACGTGTAAAACTTGTAAATTCGTACATCGTTCACGAAGATCCTCCGGGCATCGCTGTCGGCTGCCTGCTGCTGTGCATTCTCACGCGCCAGGTTCGCGTCCTGTGGTTCCGACCCGAACTGCCGACGGACATTGAAAGCCCCCCACTTACCCGGGTTCGTTTTAAAGGACTTGTGGCCTCTTTTCTGATCGCACATTGCGAAAACAATTATTTTTTTGACTTAATTGAACGGTCAATTGACATACATTATTTAAAAATGTACATTTACTGCTTTCAATGCCCTTTAGACACACTTTAATCTAGCGTATTTTGTACATTTACTGCTTTCAATGCCCTTTTGACACACTTTAATCTAGCGTATTTTGTACATTTACTGCTTTCAATGCCCTTTTGACACACTTTAATCTAGCGTATTTTGTACATTTACTGCTTTCAATGCCCTTTTGACACACTTTAATCTAGCGTATTTTGTACATTTACTGCTTTCAATGCCCTTTTGGCACACTTTAATCTAGCGTATTTTGTACATTTACTGCTTTCAATGCCCTTTTGACACACTTTAATCTAGCGTATTTTGTACATTTACTGCTTTCAATGCCCTTTTGACACACTTTAATCTAGCGTATTTTGTACATTTACTGCTTTCAATGCCCTTTTGGCACACTTTAATCTAGCGTATTTTGTACATTTACTGCTTTCAATGCCCTTTTGACACACTTTAATCTAGCGTATTTTGTACATTTACTGCTTTCAATGCCCTTTTGACACACTTTAATCTAGCGTATTTTGTACATTTACTGCTTTCAATGCCCTTTTGACACACTTTTATCTAGCGTATTTTGTATGTTATTATGCGAGATAAAAGCTTTTTCTACGGCATTTGGAATATGACCCTGGGACGTCGAGAACCAGAAACTTGTAAAGGAGGCGGCCCAGTCAACCGTATTGCCTCCGCTTGACGACAGTGTCCACCGGATTCTGCTGCGTGCGTTCTCTTATTACTTCATTCCTTACCGAGTCGAACCCGGGATTCTTCTGAG
Organism: Micrasema longulum; assembly: GCF_059751315.1. Taxonomy (NCBI): domain Eukaryota; kingdom Metazoa; phylum Arthropoda; class Insecta; order Trichoptera; family Brachycentridae; genus Micrasema; species Micrasema longulum. The sequence goes on from NW_028277416.1 coordinate 237,743, forward strand.
ACGTCTATTCTCGAAATTTGGGCCTTAGCAAAGTGCCACGATTTGCATCCATACAGGAGAATAAGTGTAATATAGGCGGCGTTTATATCGGTGAATACTCTCACTTCTGTTCAATGTACTTCATAGTCCTAACGCTCCTATATACCTGCGTGAAAAATTTCAACGCTTATCAGTTCATGGTTTACCTCTTCGTTCTAATTCTCAAGGCACTCTCTAAATACCCATCCACAATTCCTCTTTCTTCTCTAAATCATATAGTGTCCATGCGGCTCGACTGTGGAATCATCTCCCATCCACCATCAAAGATTTTACTACATTATCACGTCTGAAGAAACATCTCTTTTCTCTTCCTTAATCTCTCCTCCTTTCCTTTTTCCTCTTTCCTCTTTTTCCCATTGAGTAATAGCTTTGATTTAAGGTAATTTATAAACAAATACGTTTATTTCTATTTTTATATATTTTTAACTTTTTAATCTTCTTTTTTTTCTATTGAATATGTTCTGTAACTTGAATTATAAAAATAAAACTTTTATTTTATTGGTTGGTTGGAAGAAATTGCCATTTGGCAATAAGCCCGCCAATGTACAAATAACATTATGTACAAAAAGTTAAATAAAAAAAAATATATATACATATTTATATACTCCTAGCCGCACTCCCAGCTCTTTTCGAAAGCTGCCATTCATTACACACACTGGGCATCCATACGATGTTGCATTAAAAAAAATTTAAATGTACCCACAAAAAGTATGTTTGCGAATTACGAGTTTTACAAGTTAGGCCAACGATATGATCATTTGACATTGATATAAAATAAAATTATTTTTTTACAAATGTATCTAATTCTTATTCTATATATACAACACGACTGCAGTTTCGGGAGTGTACTCCCCCATAAACAATTTTAATAAAACAGGTGTGCTCTTAAGAAGAGACGCGATCCGACTTTTCTTCATTCAAAAGTATTACCGTATTTTCTCTCTGGATTATGGCACCCAGCGCAGTGATTTTTTTACACAGTACAGATATTTACCATTGGCGTGCGTCTATTGTTTTGTTTTTTTGACAAATTGTTTCCTATGGGAGCCAGGGCCGTCCAAACACTCTTAAAGTGCCCAGTTTTTGCGCTGTCTTCGGATGTGTACACAAATATGGTAAATCATTTTGAAGACCCGTCCGATACTCTTTATTAAAAAAAAAAAACAAAATTGTTCACTTTTGGGGTGCGCGAAGCGAGACAACAAAACGATTTAGTCATAGAATTAAGAATTGTCCAGAAACCGCATTGACCCATTGGTTTCTTTGTAGACGTCGCTCAGTACGCGACTCCCGATTTGAATTCAACTATGCCGTGTTGTGTCGTTTTAAAGTATAGAAATACTGCTGGGATCTTAAAGAAACAGGATGAGATCACATTTCATGCGTAATTAGCAAATGTACGTGTAAGTAGCAAATGCACGACTTAAAAATTGAATTATTTTTCCATCTGTTAGATTGTCGAAGCGAACAAAATGGACATTTTGTTAGTGTTGCCAGTGTTGCAAATTTGTTTACCCTACTTTGCTCGTCGAATGAGAGAACTAATGAAAATTGGACCTCGGATTAAACAACGCCGTGGTGGATATTTGACCGACATTATCTTTAAAACGTCAAATATTATTTAACATGATATAAAAATATCCATTTTATGTAAAATAAAATTTTGTTTTACATTTAATAATTCAATTACTCTTATTAAATGACCCATTACTTATCTACTCTGTTGTGTCAATCAATATTTCCGCGTGCACAATAAAATGTCAGAGAAATTAAAAGATTCCTTTTTTTTTTTTTTTTAACTTTACATTTGTGTTATGATTATATTTTTTCCCACCGTGCAACATTGCGCGGTGACTTCACGAATGCGCGCGGTGAAAGGGAGGGGGGGATTTTGGACTCAGTCCGATGTATTCAAATATGATTCTACGCTCCTTCTGGACTATTCTTAATTCTATGAATTTAGTCCATTTTTAGGCATGATTAGTCCGACGTGCAGTTGTCTTTTTCACACAGCATCGGAGAGGCGTTTGCGAGATAGTGACAGACTATGTTCAAATGCCTATTTATCATAATTGTCTGTCACCGCCCAAGACCATTTTTTTTTCTCAAATTCTGCATTTTTCATCCTTCGGATTTCAATTCGAATAAAAAAATAATTAATTTGATGTTCATGAAAAAAGTATAAATGTCTTATTTTTTTGTGAATAATTGTCTTAAACACACTATAATAGGCTTGTTTTTGCGTTTTTATATCAATTTGATCAGTGATCAGTAATTTCCCATCATTAATGACATTAGTTTGACAGCTGTCATTCAAGCTATATTTTAAGGACTATAGTAGTGTGAGACATCTCATTATGGAGATTCTTCAGCTTCGAAGCTTTCGTTAATCATTTCTAACTCTCCTCTGTAATGCGGCAGAGCCAAGCTGTCCATCTGAGAGTCTAAACCGTTCGGATCGTCTCGCACCGAAGGATCGTAATCGAAATTCGTCTCCAGAGACACAGTCGCCGTCCCGAGCTCGACTTCTTTTAAGATGGCTTCTATCCGACACTGGTCACACCCGCTGGAGTCCCTTTCAGTGCACTGCACGTACTCCGTTTCTGCGTCCGTTTTACAATTCGGGCATTCGCTCTGCTCGCAAATGTCGATGCTTATCCCGGCCTTGTTGGAGTTCTCCTGCTGGCCTTGGACCTCATTGAAAATGACCTCGGCGCACTTCCGCAGCTCCTCCAGCTGCCCGGGACTTATGCCGAACGGGTCGTGCACTTCCACGCAGGAGTCCGCGTCCGGAGTGACCTCCGAGTCCGCCGAGAACTGCGTCAGAGTGTCCGAGATGTCGCAGCTCGTCCCCATGTCTTTGAGGGTCGGTCGCGTCGGGGGCAGAACCTTAGCTTCGCATTCCGGCGTCAGCGCGAAATCGTCCGGCTTGGCGATCGCGACCCTCGAGTCGAGAAGCATGTTGAGTTTCGACACCGTGTTGTCTTTTGCGATGCTTTCTTTTCGCACCAGCGGTTCCACGTAGCTGTCGAAGCTGTCCATGCATTTCAGCACGAGATCCACAAACGCGTCCCGCGTTTTGGTCTCTGGACTTTCGTCTATGAAGCGGATTTCTGAAGAGTCTTGAGAGAACCGTCGTAAAATGGAGCTGAAGTTCACCGTTTTGTCAGATTTGAAGAAGAGATCCACCAAAGAGCCCCCGCGTTCCCCGCTCGTAGAAGGCGCGTCACAAACGTCTATCTGCTGGACCAATCGGCTGCTGTTTTCTTCGAGTGATTTCTGTTTTTTCAACGACGTTTTCGAGCCGCCGCTTCCCTTCCTCCTGTAGTCGAAAAAATATTCGAAAAGCGACTGCTTGTCTTCGCTGGACGAGGATCTTTTACTGAAAATCTTGCGTTGGATTTTAGCGTTCGTGTTCTTATTTTCCAGAGATTTTCTCGATCCCTTCAGCACGCTGTCCTTCTTCGGCACCTCCGACGTCAAGAACTCTTTCAAAGATTGGATCTTATCTTCGCACTCGGGCGGCTCATCATAACGCGTTTCGTCGTCGGGGGACATTTCGTTGACGGTTTCCTGTCGGCTGTCGAAGTCCGAAGGGCTCTGCTCCGACCAGAAGCAACTGCTTTTTCTTCGCGCGCGATCGAACCCCTCCACTTTGGGGCTCTTCACAATATTAAAAAAGTACTCGACGATGTTCGAAATCTTGCGATCGAAATTTCTCTTTTCTTCGTTGGATTCGTCGCCTATTTCCCCGAAGTTATCTTTGGCCGCGGGGGTTTCATCCAGCAGCGAGCCGGATTCATTCTTTTCGTCGTTTTTACTATACTTAAAGCTGACAGTTTCGTGCAGGATTTTGAAGAATTCTTTGGCTAGCTGCCCCGCGCCTTTAGAGTTCCTGGATTCCTGCGGCTTCGCTGCGGATTCTTCGGCAGATTCGATCGCAGCTTCAATTTTATCTAAACCGCCTCCGTTCGGATTGACTTTCGCGGCGAGTTCTTCATTATCGTCTTTCGTTTCGTCTTTGGCCGCGGCTCCGTTCTTGAGAAACTCCCAGAGAGTTTCGATAATCTCCGCAGAAGACACCTTGCTCGCTTCTTCCGGTTTCCGTTCCCAGCCCCAGGAATTGAGTCCTTGATACCCCTCGGCCAGGAAATGCCAGACTCATGACTTCCACTGCCTCAGCTTCCTCATCGAAACCCTCTTGAACCTGGCCACGGTCGCGCTGAGCAGATCCTCCGGCCTGCCCCCGAGGGACCCGGAGCCGGAGCGGCCCTTGTCGGCTCTGATGCTGGACGACGTTCCGGAGGAGTGGCGAGGAATGCCGCCAGAAGAGAGCGCGGAAGATGGAAACGCGTCTTCTTCACCGCTGAAGCATTCGCCTTCCGAATGGACCTTGAAAAAAAAATAGAAGTCAAATAAAAAAATTGGCAGTAACAACAATCGGATTAGAAACCATACCATGTCTGTGCCACAGAAAAGTAGCCAGTATCACAAATAACTATCGACGTGATAACAATTTCTCACAATGCAACATCCGCGAACACCTTATATTAAATGTCTAAATATTTACGTTTCGCGACGCATAATCCTGCTGCGCAAACACATATTTGAATTTCACCGGTGTAAATATGGATCGATTGTGCCAGCCAGGATTTGTAGACGGTACCACCTGTTTCATGTACCAATAAGTAAAACATCGTATGTTAAACATGCTTTTTTTCGTAGGACTTTTTCAATGCACAATACAAAATTAAAAAATATAGATGACACAAACATCACTCTGTCAGATTTAAAATGTACACTAAAAATGTATTATGTAACTTAGTAGACATTATAACAATAAATATGTACATCTCCCCTCCCCTTCTTATCCTCTCTTCAGGCATTCTTGTCCTTATCCCGCCCAATTTACAGTAACTTAATGTTCTTAAAATAAATGTTAAAAAAATCTTTGATTATTGAGTACATGAAAATAACATTTTTATATGCATACATTGTATGTATTTATTTGATATGTAATATATTTTCTTTACTAACTTTGTATACTATGTGGAAATCTGTTATTAGTTCTGAGTTTATACACTATATCTGTTTGTTTACTAAAAATATGTATGTAGAACTGTTAATTTCCCAAATAAAATAAAATAAAATAATAAAATCGAGGTGGTTGATGAATACATTTATCTAGGACACAAAGTCAAACTTGGTAAAGATAACCAGATAGGGAAGTTACCAAGAAGAATAGGACTGAGTTAGGCTGCTTTCGGCGAACTTAAATATATTTTTTAAAATAAAGAAGTCCCTATATGCTTGAAAAGACAAGTATATGAATCGTGCATATTGCCGGTGACAACATAACACAAAAATAACAATATAACACAAAAAAATAGCCAGAAATTAAAATGCACGCAACGATCCATGGAAAGACAGATGCTCGGTGTATGTCTAAGAGACAGAATAAGAAATGAAGAAATAAGGCGCCGAACCGGAGTCGTGGATATCATGGATCGTGCAGCGAAATTGAAATGGCAGTGGGCAGGACACCTGGCGAGGCAAAATGATGGCAGGCGGACACCCAGAATAATGAAGTGGAGACCGTGGGCAAACAAAAGAAGGGTTGGAAGGCCACAGAAAAGATGGGTCAACGACATTGCCTCTATTGGCGGTAAAACGTGGATGATGAAAGCGGGTGATAGGAAGGAATGGAGACGTTTGGAAGAGGCCGCCGTCCAGCAGTGGAGATAATAAGGCTGCAGAAGAAGAAGAAGAAGTATGGAAAATATTCCAAAACAGCTATTTATTACACTTTTTTTATTTTTTTATTTATTGGGGATATCAACAGTAATATAAGTAACAAAAATACAACAAATAAAATATACAGAAAATAAAACCAATGACAGATATCCACAGAAATACATTAAATACACAACAATATATACTAGTGTGTTTGTGTGAGTGTAAGTGAGTGAGAGGGTGGGTGAGTGGGTGTTATATTGGAATGAGAGTGGACATGTGTGTAAATATTGCACAAGTGTCAAGTGTCGAAAATACAAATATATTAAAAATATTAAGAATTAGAGATAAAATATAATAAAATAAGATAAGATAAAATAAGACTTTATTATTGAAACTAAGTATAAGACAAAAAAGTATGTTTTAAGACGCGCATTTTAAATGTTATTTTTTGACAATCAAATGGATCAATAAGGGGAAAGTTCAAATTATATTCACTAACAAAACGTATAAGTGGAAAGTTCTGGGCATAGTTCGTACGAACTGCTGGCACATGAAATAGAGAGCTCGACGTGTGACGGGTGCGGTAGCCGGGGACATTTAATAATAACTCCGACAAAAGAGCCGGACTATCAAGGCGTCCACTAAGTATGTCATGAAGCACCCCCATGTCCAACAGTAGCAGTAGCTGGCGGTCGGCGAGCCAAATGTCAAGAAAAGCCGTCGCCATAGTAATTGTAATTTAATTTTCACTTTTTTGTATTAGATCCTTACTATTTTGCAAATGCAATATATTGTATTATTTTTTATAGTAAACGCCGATTTTTCACCAGTGAACTGTATTTATTTACGGGGAAAACAAAAATCAAACCGACACGAGCGCTGACTTAGAGATTACACACGTGTTGACTTATCACCGCGATAACTTAAGCATGTTTATTATTGTTCATCGTGATCGCTAAAATGCTTAGCATGTTTTCAACCTTTCCCTTGCTGTCCTAAAAACACCATCGAGTCACGGTGCTGTGTGGTCACTACACATTAAAACATAAGAGATTTAAAAAGGTAAAAATGGAATATTTATAGGAAATGGCTTTAATTAACCATAATTTAATTCAAAGATGATAATATTTCAAATCTAACTGGTGAAAACATGAAAAAACCATTGGGTATCGTTAACGACTCGGGCGAAACTTCTACGATCGTGACAATACATTAAACTCACCTCTCGTTTGCTGCCCGCCAACCTCCCAAACATGCTCCCAACTGCGGATACTCGTCTTCTAGAACAAATTAAATTATTAGCGCTCATATACAAATATTAATTAATATTATATTATATTTTTGCTCAGTTTTCCAGACTGAACTACTCGCGATACGAGAAGCTCTCGAATGGTTATTAAAAAACTACCAGAGAGATGGGTTATTGCAAAAATATTATCAGATTGTCGTTCGGGCGTTCAAGCTATAACTGATAATCGGTCGATAAATCCATTAATTGTAGATATTCAGAGTAAAATTAAGCATCTAAAAATAAGAAGGATGAACATTCAAATATGCTGGGTAAGAGGACATGCTGGTATCGTAGGAAATGAGAGAGCGGATGAACGAGCAAGAGCCGCAACTTGTAAAAGAACGGCACCTTTCTTCTCAGAATTTCCCCTTAGCTTTGCTAAACGCTGTATAAAACAAAATACGCAGCAGCGTTGGGAGGATCATTACCGCGCTTCTTCTGCAGGTAAAATCACTAAAATGTTTTTCCCGACACTGGCTGATGCGACAAACTTCCGTCATCATCACCAAAGTACATTCGAAACGATCCAAATTTTTACCGTACACGGAGCTATGAGAAGTTACCTATAAAGGTTTATATTAAGGATGATGACTTTTGTCCACGCGATGATATTTCTTCACAGAGTATCGAACATCTGTTATTTCAGTGCCCATTTTTCAGTTTGCAACGCCATAATCTTGAAGCAGAATGCAGGAAAGATGGAATATCCTCAACAGATATTCACACTGTAGTTAAAAGTAGTTATCACGCGCCATTGTTCTTGACCTTTGCAACAATGCTGATTGGACTCATAAAGGCAATAAACCAAAATCAGCAATCGAACATCGCATTTCCAAGACAAACAAAAACGATATTTTCCGAGTACCTTAGCCTTGTACATGACACGTAAGGCTACTACTGAATACAGGGGTCCAAATACATATTTAAAAATATATATATTATATTAATAAACATATAAGGGCGGATTGAACATGAAGCTACCTAAGTACGAAAAAAAACATTTTTTTTCAAAAACCATTTATTTCTCAACATAGAATTTTTTTACTTCGACATACTTAGCAAGACGATATTCCAACTTTTTTGTACCATCTGAATAATACGATTTCGGGAACCTCTCAAAATACGCGTTAGTTTCGGTAATCACTTCTTCGTTTGAGCTGAATCTTTTTCCTGCGAGCCATTTTTTTAAGTTTGGAAACAGGAAAAAATCCCTAGGAGCTAAATCTGGACTATAAGGTGGATGATCAACCGATTCGAAGTGTATTTCACGTAATTTTATCATCGTATCTAATGCTGTGTGAACCGGTGCGTTGTCTCGAAGAAAGAGCACCTTTTGTGGTCGTATTTCCTCGATTGCATCATTTGATTGATCCAATAATGCGCGATAATACTTTCCTGTGATTGTGGATCCTTTTTCAAGATGATCGATGAGCAATATTCCGAGTGCATCCCAAAATACAATGGCCTTAACCTTGCCAGCCGATTTCACTGCCTTTGCCTTCTTCGGAGCACTTCCACCAGCTTCCACCCATTGTTTGGATTGATTTTTGGTTTCAGGTGTATAGTGGTGCACCCACGTTTCATCGACAGTTATTAATCGACGCCAAAAATCAATAGGATTACGCTTTATCATGTCCAAACACCGCTGCGAAGTGGTCTCTCGAACTCGTTTTTGTTCGACACTGAGCAAACGCGGCACCCATCTCGCCGATAGCTTTTTCATATGCAAATGTTCGTGCAAAATGTTGAACGCATGTTCAATTGTTGAACCATTTCAACAATCTTACGCAACTTCACTCGGTGATCATTCATAACTATATGGAGGATTTTCTTATATTTTCTTCAGTAACCACCTCCTTTGGCCTTCCTGTTGATGGTATTGTTGCAGGGCTCGTTCGGCCGCATTTAAATTCAGCAATCCAATATTTGAGCATGTAATCTGACGGAGCAGACTCACCGTAATGTTTATCGAGCTTTTCTTTTGTCTCTTTCGCCGTTTTCCATTTATATATAATATATAATAGTGTTTAATCACTGCACGAAATTCGCTTTTTCCCATTTTTCAAGAAACACAAAAGTTGTTTACTTCAAACGACTACAACAAATAAACTAATCGATAAATTTGGGTGGCATTTTAACTGCTGCCATTTGACAGATCGCAATTTAGAAAAAATAAATCTTTTTTGTGTTTGTGCTGCCATCTAGCGCTAGGTAGCTTCATTATCAATCCGCCCTCGTGTATATTTTTGAGAAATAAAAATCAAATAAATATCTACACTATACTATGAAGAGAGGAGGGGTAAAGACGGAAGAAATGAGGGAGGTGAAAGGAAAAACTCAAATATTCATGAAGTGACATTTTATACGTGATTTGAATATAAATAAAGATTGGAGGGCGTGTATGACCTTTAAGGGTTGATTATTCCATAATTGAGCAGCTACTTCTGTGAAAGAGGAGGCAAAAAAAATAGAGCTTGTTGATTCGAATGTAGATAATCAAAGTATTATTAATATTTAAAGTCAAACACATATTAACATATTACAACTGAGATGAAGAATATTAAAGAGAAGGTAATATATAAGTCTAGGCATCTACAGGGCTTATGACCTGTCAATGGCTGGTTTAAGTGGCCACTTTACACACTGTGTAACATTCACCATTCTGCCCATATTTGAACATGTTATGGTTGTTTTTACGAACGTTTCGATTTAGAAAAACCTAGAAAGTTGACATAATCTCTGGTTACAATGTCAAATTATACTCTTTTTTTCTATGGTCAAAACGTTCCTTACAAGGTGCGGGGGCTTTAAAGCGGAAACCGGAAATACTACACGTAGATATAAGGAGTGACGTCATTATTTACGATTTTAAAATGAATACTATTTTTAACATTTTTTATTTATTTTTGCGTGCGTTTTTGAGATATTTCCATATTTTATAATAATATGGAAATATTTCAATTTATTTCAACAGAGAGGGAAAATTTTTGAGAAGGGGATATGGAAGTCTAGGCATTTACAGGGCTTGTGACCTGTCATTGGCTGGTTTAAGTGGCCACTTCACACACTGTGTAACATTCACCATTCTGCCCATGTTTGAACATCCACATTTCCTCAAATCTTCCATCTGTTGACTTTTGTGAAGTAAAAGAGCTGAAACCTTTATCACGTGGGTGAGATTCATCCGGCTGAACCAAATCACCTACTAGGCAACGCCTGAAAACAATTTTCCAATTTTTATACTTTTCTTTTACCAGGTAGTAATGAGGTAATGTGGATGTTCAAACATGGGCAGAATTGTGAATGTTACACAGTGTGTAAAGTGGCCACTTAAACCAGCCAATGACAGGTCATAAGCCCTGTAAATGCCTAGACTTCCATATCCCCTTCTCAAAAAATTTCCCTCTCTGTTGGAATAAATTTAAATATGAACAACTCCCTAGGGAAGAAATCCAGCCAGTCTGCAAGCATTTGGACATAATCAAACATTGTTGAATATGGAAATATTTTACATTAGGAAAGCTTTAAAAAATAATGTTCCTTTGAACAACCTTTCAATATAGTCATTTATACGATGTTCCACTGTAATGGTCACACTTAACCTATTAAGCTCACCCCCTCCCTCCATCAACTCTACCTTTTTTCCAATATTTCTCAAACAACATATAATATTTTCATAATTGAATCAGTGCTTGTTTGTCCTAATCAGTGCATGTGCTTATAGAAATGCATGTCGTGATGGTTTTATATTTTCGTGCAACAACTATGGTGAAAGTGTAGTTTAATTGGTGTCCTGACGAAGAGACGGGCACGTCTCGAAACCGGAAGACATAGAAAAGTCGGTAAGTGGTTATATACAAATATTTAATAACATCTATTAATCATATTGTTAAAAATCATACCTAGCCGTCGAAGTTGGATCGCTTCTGGCAGCTTGAATAGGCTTTTTTTCTGTATTCAGACTCCCGGTTCCTACAAACAAACAATCAATTAGCATATAAATAATTTAACAATGTTTGAGTACGTCCAAATGCTTGCAGACTGGCTGGATTTCCGCCCTAGGGAGTTATTCACATTTAAAATTATTTCAACAGAGAGGGAAAACATTTTTGAGAAGGGAATATGTAAATTATAACCTGTCATCGGCTGGCTTAAGTGGCCACTTTACACTTTGAAATGTTTTTTGACAAAACACTGGATTTCACCCTCTTCTTCTTCTTGGTCTTCTTCAGCCTTATTCTCTTCACTGCTGGATGGCGGCCTCTTCCAAGCGTCTCCGTTCCTCCCCATCACCCGCTTTCACCATCCACGTTTTACCGGCAATAGCGGCAATGTCGTCGACCCATCTTTTCTGTGGCCTTCCAACACTTTTGTTTGCCCGTGGTCTCCACTTAATTATCCTGGGCGTCCACCCGCCATCATTTTGCTTCGCCGAGTGCCCTGCCCGCTGCCATTTCAATTTCGCTGCACGATCCATGATATCCACGGCTCCAGTTCGGTGCCTTATTTCTTAGTGAAAATTACAAATTTAATTATATTATTCGGTTCATACCTGATATGGCTCCTCTAGTTAGGCTGAGGCCTCTTCCCAGTTTCGCCATTGCTAATTTGTGCTTAGAAACGCCAGAGCTGGGGGTTCCCTTCTCCCGAACCACGAATCGTCCAATGGTCTTCCAATTTGCCTGGAAAAAGCATTTGCATAGATGAGTAATTAGTAAGCAAGCATTTCCGAGTCTTAGATGTAGGTTCTGCAGAGCAGACGATGATCATCTACGGTATACTCATTCCTTTCCTTAAATGTGATGCTTTATTTAAGGGTGTCAGAAGCAAACTTGGAAATCTCCATTGAAGGAGTTACCGAGATATTTGCAAAAAACTTTGAAAAAATAATTGCGAGATTTGTAATCATGCTGTACCAACTCAATGGAGAATGCCAAGTTTGCGGTGTCAATTAGTATAATTGAAATCTGTTTGTGCAAGATTTAAAGATGATTTTGAATTACGCTATTATTTAGGTAGGTAGGTTTTTATGTGTAGTTTATTTAGGCATCAATAACGAATTTTCTGGTGGAGATTTCTAAGTTTGTCACTTGCCCAATGGAGAATGCTAAGTTTGCGGTGTCGAGTAGTATAATTGGAATCTTTTTGCAAGATTTAGAGACGGTTTTGAATTACGCTATTATTTAGGTAAGTAGGTTTTTATGTATAGTTTATTTTGCGCGTTTGCCTACCATGCAAGAGGACTCGGGTTTGATTCCCGACATGGTTGACATGAAACATTCATTTAAAAATATGTTTTTACACTAGAATTTTTCATAGTCCCTGGACTGGCGCCTGAACCGTACGGCTGATCATTTTACCTCCATCCGCCTTCGCAGCCGACGGTGCATTAGGCGGCCTCCGTGGTAAAGTGGTCAAGACGCTTGACTCACAAACGGAAGGTTCCGGGTTCGATGAGAACAAAAAAAAAATTTTTTCTCGAGCCTGGGTGTTCTGTGATGTAATTCACCACTGTAATTTGGCCTCCTGGCCTGTTGTGGCGTAAAAAAATAAAAATAATAAAACAGGGTTTACAAATGGAATCATTTGTAAACAAAATGCGGTGTATCAATGAAATATTGCAATTGAAAAAAAACCTCTAAAAATCAATATTTCACGTCCGTCTTACCAGGAATTGAACCCAGAAAACCAAGAAAAGTAGACTAACGCGCCAACCACTACACAACGAGGCGAATTTATCTCCACTCGATTTCCTTGATCAGGACTTCTATCCCAGAGCAGCCATCAAGTGGAAAACACTCGTCCTTCTGGTTCTATTTCAGACACAACCGTGTTCTTTATCCCCCTGGACACAGATAATTATTTTACTACTCGTCAGTGAAAAGTGGAAAGCGGAGGCAAAAAAGGGACGTTTCATACTTGAACTGTGTAGAGTTCTTCATCATCAGCCAAAATTCTCCTGGTTCCACCTCCGCGCATTCCCCAATCTAATTGTTCTTCCAAAACATACCTGAAACAGAAAAAAACAATGTTTTGAGTAGATACGTAGGAGTCTCCCGGAAATCGATTCTCAGAGTCAGCTGATCTACTATCGCTAATACGAGCGGATGTAAAATCGCTGAGAAACATGGAATCAGTACACGACCCCAAAATCTCATCAGGAAGTAAAATAAACAACGGGCAATACACGAGTGATGACATCCTCAGTTACAACTTGTAGTCCTGTAAATTCCCATAGTCCTTAAAATATAGCTTAATTAGAATGACAGTAAGTTGTCAGCAAAAGTGACGACATAACTTTGTAGTGACGTCCAAGGAGTGATTTACATTGACACACGAAAAACCATTCGTATCTGGCGTGTTTTTTTTTTTTTTTTGACACATCGCCTGACATATAAATATAAAATCAGATTTAAAACAAAAAAAACTAAAATAAAACTAATTATTAACGACGTTCTTACAAGGTTACGTCATTTTGCAAAAATGTTAGAGATGGGACAAATTAATTAAAAAAATTTAAAAAAAATAATTTGCTGTTATTCATGAAAAAAAGTACTAAATGTTTTATTTTTTAGTAAATTATTGTCTTAGACACACTATAATAGGCTTGTTTTTGCGTTTTTATATCAATTTTCGGAAACAGAGTCTCATGTTTGCATGAAAAAACTGATAAAATCGATTTGATCGGTACACGATCAGAGATTAATAATTTCCCATCACTAGTGACATTGGTTTGACAGCTGTCATTTTAAGCAAGCTATATTTTAAGGACTATTGAAATCTGTATTATTTTCTCCAAAATTATTTTTTTCTCTTTTGAAATCAATTTTACACATAACCTTAAAATTTGTAGATGTTCTTTCTTCGGGGAAAAAATAAATGGTCTAATTATTCATATTATACATATTGATTTGGTATTTGGCCTTACTTGTCTGGATCGGCAGAACTCCTGGCTTTGGAGAGCGCCTGCTGCAGCACGAAGCGCGCCCCCGAGTTCTGTGGCACCCTCAGGATGGCGTACGGAATTTCCGGAGACACGGCGTGAACACAAACCAAGAACTCTTCGGCTGGTTTTGCTTCCTCTTGGCAACTTCCCTGCCTACAGAAAATGGACAGATAGACTCGTAATAAAACATTTACTAAGCAGACATTGAAGCTATTTGAGACCAGAGCACCGGCACCCTGGGCGAGTGTTTTCCACTCGATGGCTGCTCTCAGGTAAAAATCCTGGGTGAGGAAATCGAGTAGAAACATGTCTACCTCGTTATTGCCGCGTTTGCCCACCACGTTAGAGGTTCTGAGTTTGATTCCTGACAGGGAGGGCGTAAAAGATGGGGTTTTATAGTTGGTTCATATATTGTACTTTTACATATTTAGATTTATTAAATATGAGACATGTTTGTTTCTACCCGTAATTATTTAAAACATATTATATGCTTTTTATTCATCACTAGCGGACCTGACAGATGTTGTCCTGCGCGAACGTTGGCTCGCCTGCTATTAGCTAGGTATCTAGGTACTTGTTTATGATTGAATTTCAAAACTAAAAAATATTAAAGTTCAAATGTTGAATCGGCCTCGTGGTGTAATGGTCAGCGCGTCTGCCTACCGTGCAAGAGGTCATGGGTTCGATTCCCGACATGGTTGATATGAAATATTTATTCAGAAGGGTGTGTTCGCACTAGAATATTTCATAGTCTCTAAACTGTAAGGCTGATGATAATTATTCCGAGAGCACTCAGATTCAGACCTCCCTCGCTTTAAGACACAGGTACTTCTTTATATTAAAAATTATTTCTGCAATAATCATATTTTCTCTGGCTACCATTAAGTTATTACATTTACTGCCAAATATATTATTGGCCTAACCCTTTTTTATGTAATGGACGGAATATCTATTTTTCAATTGCTTATATTTAGGGGATTCCCCGATTGTACATAAATGGCATTTGTACTTCCTAATCGAACAACGTGCAGATGAACGTAATATATATTTTTTTCAAGCCATTTTCCGTAGATGGAATGTTGTTTTGTACAAAAAACGCGTTATATGGAAACCGCCTTATAGGAGGGTCGACTATAAATGGATATATTTTGGTTACTGTCGCTGCTACGCGTCTGTAGTCTGTGTCTGTACCCACTTGAGTGTGGTCAGCCAGGCGCGGCTCGAGGGGTCGTCGCCCAGGCGGCGCAGCGCGAGGCGGCGCGCGCCCACGGGCCGCTCCAGCGCGCCGAGCACGCGCGGCCCGCCCGCGCCGCCCGCCTCCACCAGCACGGCGCGCGCGCCGCCCTCCCCTGCCAGGCGCACACAGCGCGCCACCACCTAGAAGCGCAGACGCCATCATCAGCATAGTTCCCTTTACGGACGTAGCGCGTCTCTCGTGAAGAAAATGCATCAATTAATGGCGTACCTCTTCTGCCGTGGTGTCCTGCGCCACCTTCAGTATGGTGTAGGGCTCGCCGGAGGTGACGCCGTGCACGGGCAGGAAGTGCGCCGGCCCCCGGGGACCACAGCCCTCGCGCTCCGCGCGGCTGAAGACGAACAGGGACGCCAGCTGGAGCGGCTTGTTGGACGCTGACCTGCAGGCAAGGAAATACGGAGACTAGCGGGTGTAACTGTGCAAGTAAGTTTTGAGAGAATGTGTTATACTTTGGTGTTGAGCTGCGCCCTTCCGAGACAAGATTTAGCACACTTTGTGATATTATGCGAGGCGCAACTCTCAATCAATGGCAGAGTAGATGGGACATGGCTTGTACGGGGAGAATGACGCGCTCTTTTTTACCTTCCATTAGACACAGGATGTGTAGTAAGCTCTTGGTGTTTGACCATCATACCGCACAAATGGTTTCGGGATACGGAGACAAGTTTCATAAGCTTGGACTTGCCTCTGTCTCGAGTTGTGCTTGCGGGGATGACCATCAATTGGCCGAGCCCATTCTGGGCACTGTGTGCTGTTGGATGATGCCAGAGATGAGGTGCTGAATGGTCTGACAGAGATCATGCGACCAGCGTAGAATGTGGATCTGATGGCCAAAAATACGAATTTTGCACTCTTCCGTCAGTTTGTCCGGACTTGGGTATCGCGTTGGGAGCTCCTCAGATGCGCGGACGCTTAGGTGGGTAAAATATGGTGGGACAGGCAACTGTTCCTGTGGGATGCTTATTCAGATGGGACTATGCTTCCTTCCGAGCGGAACGTTCATTTGTTTTGTCCTCCCCTTACGGGGGTGGTATTCGGATCCTTTGCCTCTGACCACCCAGGGAGTCCTTCTTTATTTAAGGCCATTCTCTCATTGTAAATATCCGTGTTTATTGTGTAAGTTATGTTTGCTGTGTTACTATAGTTTTTGTATATTTGGATACGTTTATTTATTTAAATTGTTTGTGTAAATACATATTTTTGAATAAAAAAAAAACAGAGGCATTGAGGGGATCCTGGGGGGTAGGGACGACGTGTTGGCCTCTGGCCATACATCTTCCTCCCCCTCTTTAATCTGCATAGAGTTTGTATTCCTTAGGAATATTTATAACAACTTTCCTCTATGCGCAGCTGACAGAGAGTCCCCCAGGACTCTATAACAGTATATAAAATAATGGGTACTAACTGTTACTACTACGCGCTTCAAACATAATAGGAAAATGTTTTCATAAATTATATTTAAAACGAAATTGTAAAAAATATTCCTTCACAAAAACGCAACATGTTTGGTCTTGGTGACTTCTTTCAATGACATCAAGATTCGTGACGATGTTCTATTTAAATTTAAACGGTCGCAAACAAAGTTTAAAATTTAACCGAATTGTGACGTATTAGGGGCGTGGCCAATGCAATGATGCGTTTTCGGAGGAATTAAAAAATATTTTTTACGCCACTGTGGCGAGCAACACCAAAAGCCGTGTGGTTGGCAGAGCCGAACCCAGCTTTGATCCGCAACGCGTAATCCGCTGCAACGCCAGCTCGGACAAGATATTAAACGTCGTGCAATGGAAGATCATTTCACATTTCGTCTTGAAATTTCGTGCCGCTCACCACAGCTCTCCGTCGAGTGTTCGCTTTTGTAAATTCCTTCTGTACAAAAATTGTAAGGATGTAAATCGTGTGTATCTACCAAATAATAATGGCCGTCCAGTTTCGACCCTTGCGTTTCGTGGTCCAGTGGTTAGCGCGTCAGGTCGGTTTACCTGAGTTTGACGTGCCGATACCCCGTCCTGAGGCACTTCAGAGGTATGACCCTCTGTGACAGCGTGTAGTTGGTGTCGGCGTCGTAAACCGTAAATCTTAGAAACGCCAAATCCAAAAACACCACCTGCAGAACCAAAAAGAGTTTGTTAAAAAAATGTGTTGGTGAAATTTATAAAATCGTTGCATGAAAAAAGGTAGACATAATAAGATACGGTCAGTCAACTCACTCTAAAGATACAGCCTAGGCAGTGTGGCAACACTGTAGACGTCACACGCGACGTCGCGCGCCGGGTCCGAGCGTTTTGGCTGTGTTCGGTGACACACGTTCTTCAGACAAAAACTCGATATACTCTTTCTTAACTGCTTTATTTTAACAAAAAACAAAACAAACCATCACGCCGTTTCCCCGTAAGGGTAGGCAGAGAGGATAGAACGCCACAACACTCTATCTTTGCATACAGATCTCGCTTCCTCTACATTCATACATCTTCTCATGCACGCGCGCCGATTGTTCCGACTTTTGACATGTCCATCTTTAAGTATTTGTTGGATTCGGTCATGCCATGTCTTTCTCGGTCTTCCTCTATTTCTGCATCCATCAACATTTGCATTGTAAATATTCTTAGCCGTTCTCTCGCTGTCCATTCGTTCTACGTGTCCTAACCGGCGCAGAGCTCCTTTCTTGATTTTGTCGATAATGCTCGTCTCAGCCTTACATAATGTACGGATCTCGACATTTGTGCATCTATCGTACATAGTTTTACCACACATTCGCCTGAGAGATCGCATTTCGACAGCATTCAGCCTTCTTTCATCCCTGTTTTTCCAAGTCCATACTTCGCTCCCATACATCAGGGATGGGACCGGGACTCCGTTGTGAACTGCCAATTTTGTCTCTTGTGACAAGCGTTTATTTGCCTTTATTTTCCGTTTTACAAATTAGATTCCTTGAGTTATTTTTAATTATTTCCATTCTCTATTATATTAAGTTTTGTTAAGTTTATATATTGTATCTTTTGTATTAAGAAAAGATAATAAAACTAGAAGTACAATCTTTTGCTCTATCTGTGCATTGCACATACCATGTTAAGTCTGAAGATTTATCCAAAACGAACGTGAAGTAAAAAACGTTCTCACGAGACGATTTTTACGGAACGATATCAACGCGGATAAATATTTAGCAATTTATTTTATTTTTTAATTTATTTATTTACCTACCAGGCAGTCGACATAACCCGACGTTTAGTAGGTAACAAACACCACCATAACAGTCAACTCAATCTAAAGATGTAACTAAGTCAGTCAACCCACTCCTAGAGATACTGCTAAGTCAGTCGACTCACTTTAAAGATACTGTTAAGCAGTAGCGCACCCAAGATTTTTTTCGAGGGAAGTTTTAATTTTTTTTAAGAAATAAAAAATTAAATTAGGCCAAAAAAAAAAAACTATTTCTTTGACTAAATTCATTCCTCCATTTCCGCACCTAATGGTGCATAGGGCACTGCATTGGTACACCAGTCTCAGCGTATCTTTATTATTTTTGTAACATCGAGGGAAGATGATCAGTCTTAAGCTTCAGGTACCAGTCCAGGGACTAAAAAATATTCTAGTATGAAAATACCTGTTTTTTAATAAATATTTCATATCAACCATGTCGGGAATTGAACCCGAGACCTCTTGAATGGTAGGCAAACGCGCCGAGGTCAAACTGCGAGGTCGACAAAAGTTGAGTCATAATAAATAGCATAAAACTGCACTTAAAAGATTTTGTATTTTTTGCATATGAATTTAGGTGATTTATCAATTTCCATTTGCTATTTGTTACACACTTAATGGCCCCTAAAATTATCCCCCTTAAGTGTGCCGCCGTTACTAAGTCAGTCAGCTCACTCTAGCGATAAACTCACCCGGAACGTGAAGGTCTCGTTCCAGACGGGGTTGAGCGCGTTGGCGGCCGCGGGCGCGCTCCGGCGCCGCGCCTGGTCGGCCGCCAGCCCGCACAGCTCCAGCTCCACCTGCGGCGCGTACAGCCGGCACGCCGCCAGCTGCGGCGCCACCCACTGCCCCGAGAGCACCGTCAGCGTCACGCGCCAGCTGTGCAGGCCCTCGAACTCGCGCTCCAGCGGGCTGAACCTGAGACACGCAACAGAGCGGGTCGGTCAGTCCGCAGTGTCCACAGTGAGCCCCAGAGTCCCGAATGAGACAGTTCACACAGACCTCTACTGTCTGTAGCATACTACTGCGGTAGACCCACGATGGCCGATGTTGGCTTCGATTATTAACTTAATGACATTTACAATGTTTTGTGTTAGTTAAAATGTTTGTAGACAAAAGACTGGATTTCATCCCCTTCTTCTTCTTCGTCTTCTTCAGCCTTATTCTCTCCACTGCTAAATGGTGGCCTCTTCCAAGCGTCTCCATTTCTTCCCATCACCCGCTTTCATCATCCACGTTTTACCGGCAATATAGGCAATGTCGTCGACTCATCTTTTGGTCATCGTGGTCTCCACTTTATTATTCTGGGTGTCCACCTGCCATCGTTTTGTCTCGCCGAGTGCCCTGCCCACTGTCATTTCAAAATCGCTGCACGATCCATGATATCCACGACTCCGGTTCGGCGCCTAATTATTTTTTTCCTTTTTTTGTTGTGATTTGTTAATCTCAATGACTTCCGAGGGGGTGAAATCCAGTCTTTTAACTACAAACATTTTGACAAACTCAAATATTGTAATAAAATCAACTGGTCCAAGAAGAAGTTTAAAAAATTGAAAATTGTTTTCAGGCGTTGCCTAGTATGGGAAATTATTCAGTCAGATGAATCTCTTCACATCAATTAAGGTTTCAGCTCTTTAACTTGACTAAAATCAACAATGGAACCCAACACGGACTATCGCTGCGTTCGAGTAACGAGAGAATCCCTTTAATACCCTTTCACCGCTCTAATTTTCTTGCCTCCTCTTTCACAGTTGTAGCTGCTCGATTGTGGAATAATCTACCCACTAATGTTTAGAGACGCCCCTTATTTATTTATTAAAAATCAAGATTGAAATGTCACTATCTGAATATTTGAGTTGTTCTTTTCTCCTTTTTCATTCCTTCCCATCTCCTCTCCTCTCTTCAATGTTTATTATTGTTTATTTTTTGTCTCTAATTTTGTAAAAAAATTTAAGATTCAGTATAACTCCTGAGAATATGTCCATGTACTCGTAATTTTCTCAATGTGAACGGTTTGGGTAGGTAGGAAGAAATTGCCTAAAGGCAATTGCAGTAAAACATGTATATCGATGTGGGCCGATGTGCAAACGTCGAAATTGCACAAAAAATCTCGTGCCCCCTCTCCGGTAGTTCACAGCGTACTAAAAACTGGACCGACCTGTGGATATGACGAAGTGTCCAGCGTCCTTTGATGCGTATTGAAAATCGGACCACAAACGAATAGCGCGCCAGCGTATGTGCTGGCGCGTATGCCAGCTTTGCCAGCAACAAAACGCCTCGGCCATTAGCCAGTGTGTACTGTGGGCCAGCGTTTCAACCTACCTTCGGTACATTATGTGTGAAGGGTCCCACATGACGCTCGGCTTTCTCACGTACCCTCGGCTCCCGTTCTGTTCAAACATGGCGGTGTACAGCGCCATGGCCGCATCCTCCGTCTGATAATTCATTGCCACCATCTGAATGCCGCAAGACCAGAACTGCGTGGGATCCAGATTCGAAGAGTCGATCCTCAACCTAGAGAAGAAAAAGATCCGGGAAGCATTTTTACTAGGCATTGGGAATGGTGTGGCAAAATCGATCTTGGCAAATAAATCTTTAACAAAATTTTGAGTTTGTTCAAATTTTTTAAAACAAGGACTGGATTCAACTCCCTGGGGAGCTGTTTATATTAACATATTACAACAGAGATGAAGAACATTTAAGAAAAGGTAATATAGAAGTCTAGGCATCTACAGGTTAGCTTCCCATCACAATTGCGGCCCTGGTATAAATAAGCAAACATACGTTGACCAAATTGGAGACCAACGCGTTTACTTACCCGGCTGGATAGGTCCTCATGAGCTGAGTGAGGGTGTGCGCTATCGTGGCTTGAGGATGCTTCCTGCAGACTTTCTTGGCGAGAGGCTCTCCCAGAGTACAGCATTGGTACACTGGATGTTGGGGGTTTGCCGTCCCGCCTCGTTTCACAGTCTTCAAACAAAAAACATGGCAATATTTTGGGTGTGTCCGAATGTTTATAGACAAAAGACTGGGTTTCACTCCGTTGGGGGTTATTACAATTAACAAATTGCAACAAAGACAGATAACATTTTAGAGAAATAAATTTTATTTATTTATTCACAAACAATCAACAATACATACGACACTGGGATAATAATCACAATTTGTTATCAACAATATTTTGAGTTTGTCCAAATTTTTGCAGAAAAGGAGTGGATTCAACTCCCTGGGGAGCTGTTGACATTTACATATTACAACCGAGATGAAGAACATTTAAAAGAAAACAATATAGATTTCTAAATGAATCTCACTCGAATAAATAAAGGTTTCAGCTCTTTAACTTCACAAACATCAACAGATGAATGAATTGAAGTAATATAGATGTTCAAATATGCGCAGAATGGTGAATGTTACACAGTGTGTAAAGTGGCCATTTAAACCAGTCAATGACAGGTCATAAGCCCTGTAGATGCCTAGACATCCATATTGCCTTTTTTTTAATGTTCTTCATCTCTGTTGTAATATGTTGACAATTTTTTATGTTTAGATATTGTTCATCAATTGATGTGGAGGTCTAGGCATTTACAGGGCTAATGACCTGTCATTGACTGGTTTACTCACTGTGTAACATTCACCGTTCTGTCGATGTTTGATCATCCATATTTTTTCGACTCTTCCATCTGTTGATGTTATTAAAGTAAAAGAGAAGAAACCTTTATAATTATGAAGAGATTCATCTGATTGGATTATATCACGGACTTCAGCCAACTTCACCTATAAGCCCACCATTAAATAGTCTTGAAATGACAGTATATTTTTCGCCGAAGTGTAAACAACATATTTTGAAAACAACAACAACATGACAAATTTAGTGCCCAAAAAAGTATTTGCAAGGAATTTTACCGAATTATTTTTCTTTATTTAAATTCTTGCGGAGACTTACGACGACCGCGCTCTCGAAAATAATGATTTTGACGTTGAAGATAAAGAGCGATCTGGCGCACTGAAAAATTTGAAGACGGAGAATTGGAAGCATTACTCGATGAACATCCGTGTCAGACGCAATAAGAACTTGCAGAATCATTAGGAGTTGATCACACAACAGTTTCCAAACGTTTTAAAGCATAAGGAATGCTTCAAAAGCTAGGAAATCGAGTGCCGTACGAACTGTAGTCGAGAGACGTCGAACAAAAACAGCAAGATCTTATTAACTCTTGTGTGGCTGTGATGCAGTGGCGAATGGTGAAATGAAAATTTACAGGTAAGCTATAAAAAAATATTATATATTTGTACCTACATAGGAGGTTCATAATATAATGTAAGTAATATATACTACAAATTGATATTTTTCTGTCGTTCTGTGTGATACAACAACTCTCATCCATGAAATCAACTCATACGACGTAACTTCGTGGTTCATTATATTACACAGATATATTATCCATTGAAAAATAAATAAAAAACAGCACTACGAATTCAGTCGATATGAAATATTTGATTGAAATGTCAACTGGCCGAATTGTTCTAGAAATTGATAGTGCTAAAAACGGTCGCGTCGAGCGCATGTGTCCTGCTATTGCATTGCGTCATATTTGGCGCATGAATATAAAAATGGTATTATGTCAAAAGTACCATCTCAAAGAAAAATAGCCCTTTAGAAATAATGTTTGCAATACTGTTTTCCATATCAAGAATCTTAAAATAATTTGTGTAATCTGCAAGTTTAATCTAGGAGAAAGAACTCGCACTGGGGTTAAGACATTAAAAATATAGTATTCTCATTTGTATGAAAAAAAAGCTGGAATAATCGGCTAGTTTCTTGAAAAGGAAAAAGATACAAACGGTGGAAATGATTTAAAATAAATAGTTATTATTTATTTGTTTTCTGTAAATAAAATAACATTAAAACATTATTATGGTTAGTCAAATATAATGGTAAGCTTCTTTACACGGTTCGCCTCTGCTGTGATGTCACACTAGTTGATGTAGGACACAAGACTTAATACATTTCTCGTATTTTTTAAATGACGAACTCGTATTTTTTTGTAATCTTCAAATGGACATTTTCACACCGGATTTAAAAATTAAATCTTCTATAACTATGCTGGATGTTAATGCAAAAAATATTTATCCTTGCTACGCGAAGAATTAATGTCCGCTAATTAAGCAACACATCATCTGTATAATAAGAAAATAGCACGAAGATAGAACTCATAACAAGGAAGACAGAGACGCTGTTCTATGGTGGGTGTTGTGTAAAACAGATTCAGTCTTCAGTCGGTGGATGACAGATACTACTACGCACGCGCGTAGTATGAGCGGCGATTTATGATTTTTAACAGGGTTAAATTATATGTTTATTTGCATAAATTATGGAAAAATAATTAAAACACTTGTTTTTTTTTTCTCAAATGTCTGAACTTTAGAATATTCTGTCTTTTACTAGTGGTAACACAATGGTAAATCACCGCGCGCAAAGGGATTATTTACCACAGTATTTAAAGAGTTAAAGTCCCCAATAGTTAATGGATTAGTATTATCTACCTGAGCGCCTCCGCTGTCACCACTCTCGGAAGAGTCGAAGCTTCTGGTGGGAAGAGGCACGGTTGGCTGATGAGGAGAACGCACCAAGGACGTCAGCCCCACTGGCTCTGCGCCCTGCCCTGGATTCAAACCCCGAAACTTGATAGCCTGAAACAAATTAAGCAAAGTGGTCACTTAAACCAGCCAAACAGACAGGCCAAATTTCCATATTTAAGGATTTGGACAAATTTCAAATAAAGTTGAAAATAATATCTCTTTAAGCAAAAGAAAATGAAAATTCAGTCCACGGCGTTGGGTTTTTGTAAAAAAGGCATATCTAAAGTACGACTCACCTGAACGTATGTGACCAAATCACTTAGTTCTTTTGCTATTTGGTTCCCTCTCTTTCCTGCCGTGGACACGGCCATCTGTCTCGGCCCCTCGCTGTCTCCCTCGCTCCGCCTGAAGCCAGGGTAGTTAGAAAGGGACGGCCTGCAGTCCGCTTTCTCATCCAGTGAGCTCAGAATATTGTGAAGCTCCTTCTCTATAAGGAAATAAAAAAAATCACCAATATTTTTGTTTGTAGACCAAGACTTGATTCATCATCATCATCATACCCCTATCTGCACCTCGTGGTGCATAGGGCACTGCATTAGTACACGAAATGCCGCGTAATTTCGTCATCTGTTACTCAAAAGTAATATGATCAGTCTTATACTTCAGGTGCTGGTCCAGTGATAGAAAATTATTGCAGTGAAACTACTTTGTGGCTCTTTCTATTGGTTTCCTTCATACTGCAGGAGTCATCCGGAAATAAATGCCCACTGTTATATGACCTACGATCTTCTTAAGGACATTGCAGAAATTAGATCATGAATTTCCTGTATGTAAACAATAGATTGT
The DNA here is from genome assembly GCF_059751315.1 of Micrasema longulum. Classification (NCBI taxonomy): domain Eukaryota; kingdom Metazoa; phylum Arthropoda; class Insecta; order Trichoptera; family Brachycentridae; genus Micrasema; species Micrasema longulum. The sequence goes on from NW_028277416.1 coordinate 262,634, forward strand.
CAAAAGACCCAAATTTCTTACGACGGATATTTACGACTCAAATTTCTTAAGTGCTGATATGAGCGGATATAAAATCGCTGAGAAACACGGAATCAGTACACGACGATGTCTCGAGACAATGTTTTGTCGTACAAATCGCTGTTTACACATAAACAATGGTCGAGTCCTGGGACAAAACAATATTGCATTGTCTACTTACCCAAATTTCTTACGACGGATATTTACGACCTAAATGTCTAAAGTGCTGATACGAGCGGATATAGAAACGCTGAGAAACACGGAATTAGTACACGACCTCAAAATCCTACCAGGAAGTTAATTAAATACTGGAAAATAACCACGTGTAAGTGGTAGCATACGACATGCACGCAATAAACACATATCAAAGCATATCATCGTTGTGGGGGTAATCATTGCTCCGCGGAGATAGCCTGCCCGTCTATATCGGTGGCGATGTCTCGAGACAATGTTTTGTCGTACAAATTTCTGTTTACACGTAAACAATGGCCGAGTCCTGGGACAAAACAATATTGTATTGTCTACTTACCCAAATTTCTTACGACGGATATTTACGACCTAAATGTCTAAAGTGCTGATATGAGCGGATATAGAATCGCTGAGAAACACGGAATTAGTACACGACCTCAAAATCCTACCAGGAAGTTAATTGAATACTGGAAAATAACCATGTGTAAGTGGTAGCATACGACATGCACGCAATAAACACATATGAAAGCATATCATCGTTGTGGGGGTTGTTGATTGTTCCGCGGAGATAGCCCGCCCGTCTATATCGGTGACGATGTCTCGAGACAATGTTTTGTCGTACAAATTGCTGTTTACACGTAAACAATGGCCGAGTCCTGGGACAAAACAATATTGTATTGTCTGCTTTCAGCAGCCTTGAAATTTATCTTACAAGGCGTGTTACACGAATTTCGCCTGGCATCTCAAAAATTCAACAGTTGCATTTATCTCAGGTACTAAGTTTTGGCATTTACCATCTATTTCTTCGTCTTCATCTTCATAGTCCTCGTCAGAGAAATACTCGGAGACAGAAGTTGAGGAGCAGGCGCTCTGAGCTGACGCGAGAGAACTGGTTCGCATGTCAACTCCGGGTTTAGCGCCGTTACACTGACCCCTAAAATAAAAAAAATGGTACAGTCACTTTCCACCTCCCGTCCATAATCAATAAAAAAAGTGTTCATACAAATACATAAATATAAAATATACAAAAAATAATAATAACTTATGCCAAACTCTATGAAGCCAAGAGCCCTGTGTTGAGTTCGGATGAAAAATTATGGAAAGTAGAAGCATGCACATTATTAAATTATAGCAAAAATAAAAATTAAGTATTATTACATAAGCATACATACAGCCTGTAACTGGGAGGGTGGATCATCAGTGGCAGAGCGATGGAGGACCTCAATGCCTATCGATTTAACCCACATGTACTACTACTACTACTAACATCACGCCATTTCCCCATAGGGGTAGGCAGAGAGAATGGACCCCCACACATATCTATCCTAGCATATATTCCTAGCTTCTTCCACATTCAGACATCTTGTCATACATGCCCTTCAGTTCTGCCTGCTTTTGACATGACCAGACTTAAGATTTTTGTGTATCTGATCATGCCACGTCTTCCTTGGTCGTTCTCGTCTCACGTTACTGATCATTTTCGCCGTATATACTTGTTTTACCATTGCTTCATCGTCCATTCATTTTACGTGACCAAACCATCTCAGAGACCCTTTCAGAATCTTATCAATTTTAACTCAGATTAACACTCTCGCCTGATTTCATCATTCCTAACCCTGTCGTAGATTGATTTTCCACACATTCGTCTAAGTTTCACTCGGCTTTCATCCTTCATCTGCCAGTTCCACTTCCATAGATAAGTGTTGGGACTAAACCAATACTCAGTCGTTTAAAAGTTATTCGGATTTTTATGAAATTTTAGTAAAAATTCGTTTTTAGGCTGGATGTTCTAAGTTTAGCCAAATTTTTAAGTCTACGATAGTATTTTTTTTCCAAGTAGTTCAATAATAGGTCTTTTATCCTACAATATCGTTTTGAGTCGTTATTTGAATGAATTTCAGAGGAACAAATCTTGGGTGATGTGAGCGAATGTTTTCTTTATTAAGTATAAAGTTAGGGTTCATTTATCAACATTGTTTTCCTAGGAAACCACTCTCTAGTCACCGTTACGACGGCTGTCCACCACATCACCGTTCACCGCGGCCGTTTATTAAATTCAATTCATTTATATAGACATAATATATACATTACAAACATACATTTAATACGTACATATTATAAAAAAGAAAAAAAATACACCAAAGAGACTCATGTCAAAGTAGTAAAAGAATCCTGCTCTGGAAAACCCCTTCGGATACATGGAATAGATCAATATCCAGAGCGATGTTGTTCGGCGTAGCGATAGCCCTTCCAACGGCAGGGTGCTCCTGGTTATCGGAATATGAAACAATCTATGCTGACGCTGCTTAGGTAATTATCAGGAACATACAAACTAATGCTCGTCATAATCTCAGGATTATCGACAATACCGCGCAACAATCGATAAAAATGAGTAGTCAAATACACATTCCTTCTAGTCTCTAAACTGTTGTAGCCGAGCGTACCCTGGAGAAACTCGGTCGGGTAGAGCCGAGGATAATACCCGCACTCTCTCATGTAGAGATATCTCAGAAACTTCTTTTGGATTTTCTCTATCATAAGAGAGTACTTCAGTTCATGTGGCCCCCGAATCATCGAGCCACTCTCGAGTCTACTTCGCACCGAGGAGTTGTAAAGTGTTCTCAGTACGCGGGTATTTTCAAAAACCCTGGCAGTACGCAGAACGAATTCCAACATCTTCGATGCATTACCACTGATTGTCTCTATGTGTTCATGAAATGTCAGGGTGCTCACAAATCTAACGCCCGGATCTTTAACATTTGATGTACGGCACCACTGTCCTAGGAAACCCTAGCTTAAGAGAGAATCGGTGCGTTTGACAATTTCGGTAATATGGGATTCCCATTTAAGATCACAAGTAATCACAACTCCGAGATCTTTTTGTGACGTTACTGCTTGCGCTCGATTTGTACTATAAGGAAATGTCGAATGGACTGAATAAGTTCGTAAATAAATAAATAATAAAACCACAGTTTAAGGTAGACATTTTCTTCCCGGAGCTTAAGCCTTGTAGCTTAGATGCTGTTAGTAAAACGTACAAAAGAAAGAAGAAAAATCTAAAAAATTACCTACCTGGTTTGTTGAGAAGTCGGCTGAGCGGACAGCACCTCGTGCCGGAATATCTTCTTGTTCTTGATGAGGACCCTTCCCTTCAACTGCGCCGGGGAGGGCAGCCTGGGTTCGTCCGTCTGGTCCCATTCTGGTACAAAGCTCGTCACCAATCTATCCCCGAACACTGTCTATGAAAAACAGTACTATTATTTTTTATCATATCAGACCTGTACCTCAATCACAAATCGACGTGATCACGATTTCTCACCATGGTTGTTTATCGTATTCGCGATCACAATGGACATATGATTGAGAAAGTTAACAGCTTTAAATACTTGGGAGTTCACATAACTGCGGGGGGAAGCACAGCACAAAGACCTCACAACCCGCCTAGGAATTGCTGGAGTAACTTTTAACATGATGCGTATTGTCTGTTGTCTGGAACTCTAGTCTATACTCGGTCAAAACGAAATGCCGATTATTCAACTCTTGTATAAAGTCAGTACTCCTATACGGGTGCGAATCTTGCAGTGGCGAATGGTGATTTTATTTACAGGCAAGCTATAAAAAAATATCATGTATTTGTACCTACATAGAAGGTACATAATATAACGTAAGTAATATTTACTATAAATTGATATTTTTCTGTGGTTCTGTGTGATACAACAATTCTCATCCATGAAATCAACTTCGTGATATATTATATTATATAGATATATTATCCGTTAATTTAATGCATAACTCATTAAAAAATAAATAATTAATAGCACAATGAATTCAGTCGATATTAGGTATTCAATTGAAATGTCAACTGGCCGAATTATTCTAGAAATTAATAGTGCTAAAAACGGCCGCGTCGAGCGCCATTTGTCCCGCAATATGACGCATGATAGTAATTATGGTCTTATGTCAAAAGTACCATCTCAAAGAAAAATAGCCCTTAAGAAACAATGTTTGAAATACTGTTTTCAAATCAAGAATCTTCAAATAATTTGTGTAATCTGCAAGTTTGATCTAGGAGAAAAAACCCGCACTGGGGTTAATACATTCAAAATATAGTATACTTATTTGTATGAAAAATAAGCTGGAATAATCGGCTAGTTTCTTGGCTCACCGCAGGCGCTGGGCGCGTTTTGTTAAAATTAATATTTATATTAGGATAAAAATACAAACGGTGGAAATGATTGAAAATAAATGGTAATTATTTATTTGTTTTTCTGTAAATAAAGTTACAGTAAAACATTATTATGGTTAGTCAAATATAATGGTAAGCTGCGCATAATCGCTTCTATACGCGGTGGGCCCCTGGAATCTTGGCACCTACCAAAACACCAAACATCTGAGTTTTGAGAGTAAGTGCTTGAGAAGAATATTAAGTTTTAGGTAGTTCGATTTTATAACTAACATCGAAGTCCGAGAACGGACGCAGCAGTCTCCTATAACGAGCGTCTTGAAGATGTGAGGACGGACACGTGGGAACAGGAGAACCTAAACCCGAGTTGCCTCTTCTTTAAACCTGCGGGCTTACGCCGTCCTGGAAGGCCGTCGATGACGATCTTTAGACTTCATTCGGCGGGATTGGAATGACGTGGAAAGAGGCAAAAATGCTGGCTGGCGATAGGCGATATGGCGATCTCCTGGAGACAACTGGTGATGTCCACGTGCTCCACTTAGGAACGCATGTGGAAAAGAAGATGATCACAATGCAACATCCGTGAACACCTAATATTAAATGTCAAAATATCCTGCTGCGCAATCACATATTTGAGTTTCACCGGTGTACATATGGAAAATATTCCTAACATTTCTGTTTTTATTTATTTATTTATTATTTATCACGCTATTCATTGCATTTAGCCGGCGCGGCGGTTGGCGAGCCAAATGTTAAGAAAAGCAGTCGCTTTAGTAATTTAAATTTAATTTTCACTTTTTTGTATTAGATACTCCTTACTATTTTGCAAGTGCAATATATTGTATTATTGTTCAAAGTAAATGCCGATTTTTCGCCAGTGAACTGTATTTATTTACGAGGAAAACAAAAAACAAACCGACACGAGCGTTGACTTAGAGATTACACACGCGTTGACTTATGGCCGCGATAACTTAAGCATGTTCATTTTTCAACAATGTTTGAATATGTCCAAATGCTTGCAGACTGGCTGGATTTCCTCCCCAGGGAGTTGTTCATATTTAAATTTATTTCAACACAAAACATTTTTGAGAAGGGAATACGGAAGTCTAGGCATTTAGATTGCTTATGACCTGTCGTTGGCTGGTTTGAGTGGCCGCTTTACACACTGTGTAACATTCACCATTCTGCCCATGTTTGAACATCCACATTTCCTCAACTCTTCCATCTGTTGAAACAATATTATATATTTGAAAATGACCGGGAATCACCATTCGCCACCAATTCATTTCATGAATATATCATTCATTATATATTTATGTACGATAGATAAGCAGTTTTTTTAACAATCAACAGATGCCAACCTAAAAGTGAGCAAACAAACAATAAATTTATTATAATATTTGTTCGTTTTATTTGTACTGAATATTGTTCTATGTAAAAAAAGGAAAGGTGTGTAATATTTTTTACCCTAATTTGCTCATGCTCATCTAATGAAAGAACTAATAAAAATTGGACCTCGGATTAAACAACTGTATCGTGGACATTTAACCGACATTATCTTTAAAACATCAAATATTATTAACATGATATAAAAATATCCGTTTTATGCACAATAAAATTTTAGAGAAATTAACAGATTGCTTTTTTTTCACCATACATTTGTGTTATAATTATATTTTTTCCCATCGTGCAACATTACGCGGCGACACCACGAATGCGCGCGACGAAAGTGAGGCATAGTGGGGGAATTATTGGACACAGTCCGATGTATTCAAATATGATTCGACGCTCCTTTTGGACTATTCTTAATTCTATGACAAGGGCTATAATCTCTTCCTATTTCGTTTTTTCTCGTCTCGTTTTCAAGTCTTCGGCCGTCACGGAGCGCACTGTGCTTTAAAATACAGTCCACTATTATACAGATCTTTTATTTAGTAGAGATCGACAGCCATATTTCTTGAATTGGCTACAACACCAGCCCACATTTTCCCAAGTACCTTGAATGTTTCCGCCATGACGATCTGTTGCGGCGGACTGCAGTGATTTTCTATACTCAGAACGAGGGGGTACGCGGAGCGCGCGAAGGCGGCTCGCGCGATGGCGTCGACGACGCGGCGGAAGGGGATCTTGGTGGTCAGCGTGTGGCCGTGGTAAATAACAGGTCTGCCGTCCTCGCCGTCCCAGCAGTCGAGCTCCACGCAGCGACATCCCGTCAGAAGAACCTGAAAACGATGAAAAAATGCATAGTAACTTGGCGAAATAATGTAGCTCCTTAAAATGTAGCTTGATTAGAATGTCATTTGTCAGAAAAAGTGACGACATAACTTTGTAGTAACGTCTAAAGAGAGATTTATGGCGTGTTAATTATTTTTTTTAATACAATGCTTGACACATAAATCAACATAAATATATGTAAAAACAGCTTTAAAAATAAAATAAACCTAATTATTAACGACGTTTTTACAAGGTTACATTATTTTGCAAAAACGTCAGAGATCAATGTAAATTGATCGAATAAAAAAATAATTCATTTGATGTTGTTCATGAAAAATGAACTTATTTTTTGGTGAATAATTGTGTTCAACACACTATAATAGGCTTGTTTTTCCGTTTTTATTTCAATTTTTGGAAACAAAGTTTCATGTCTGCATGAAAAAACTGATAACATCGATTCGATCAGTGATCAGTAATTTCCCATCACTAATGACATTAGTTTGACAGCTGTCAATTTAATCAAGCTATGTGTTAAGCACTAGATGGCGCTGCAAAAACGTCTATGGGCACGCACTCTCGCCGCATTTTTACCACTAACAACACCGCGCAAGACACACCGGAACTGCCCGATGTCAGCACGATCGGAGCTCGTCAGAATCTGCGTGTGCCCGGTCGGCTTCGGTTCAGTTGGCTTTTGCTCTCTCTTTCTAAAATTTACAAATACCCTTATCATGTTAATTCGTTTCACGGTTAATTCATTCAGTCTTGTACTTAATTTAATCACATCTTTGTGTATCTTGTATTCATCACATCTATTAAATCTTAGAACAATGTAAGTAAATCTTTCATTTAATTTTACGCAACTTTGCAATGAAACTGCGGTAAACTCAAACCAACCATTTCATTTTAAAAAAAGATTTCACTACACGCCCATTTATTCAACGTTGAGAGTACTTATGGAGAACGGAACGCATTGCCATCTTGTTGTACTAAGTATACCCTAATAAAGAAGCTTGTGTAGCTTTAAAACCGGTCGGTAGAAAAATAATAATGTGGTTAAAAACAAAGTTTTTTTTAATGATTTTATTATAATGTTAACAAATTACAACAGGGATGGAGAATACCTTAAATAAGGGAATATGGAAGTCAAGGCATTTATAGGGCTTATGACCTGTCATTGGCTGGTTTAAGTGGTTAGTTTAGTTTTCACTAAAATCAACAGATGGAAGAATTGAAGAAATATGGATGTTCAAACATAGGCAAAAAAAAAAAACAAAAACAAAATATATCAAATGACCCCGTTTATATATTTTATATCATCACCCGCAGGAGGCAGCCCTGCTATGAAGTTGCGCACGCAGTAGCCTTTATTGATTATACCACGTCTATTTTCGGACACAATCTATGGGTGTATAGTCAAGCACAAGCACAGCATTAGTGATGCGAATATTACAAAACCGATTATCGCCGATGGTATGGCATAATTTATAACCTGTTACTGTCTACTGATGAAATCGGATATGGTCAAAAGGGTTTTTTTTTTGGTTTACTTATTTAGTTTTATAGTTAGGCAAAGTCTATTATAATCAATAAAAATCACAATGTTATGTACATTCATATTTATTCTTAGATTATTTAAAACTTTTTTCTGTTTTATAATTATTTCATATCTAGCCATATATGCAAACTCTTTTAATTTCACGTTTAATAATTTAAAAAATTCTTTGAAAAAATACTATCAATAATTTCTTAACAACTAGCGCCTAGTTTTGTTGGACGTACGTTAAACAAATATGAAAACTATTTTTGAAAAAAGCAAATCGGTTCAGTTTCGGCGTGCGGAAAATGGGAATACGCCACCTCGATTTTGGTTGGGCACTATCAGTCTGACGTGCAGTTGTCTTTTCGTACAGTGTTTGGGGAGGCATCTGCGAGACAGTGACAGAAAACTGTAATTAAATACCTACCTAATCATCAAATTACTCTACCGCCGCATATCCTCTTGACAGGTATTACTGGCATTCCCGAATACCTCATTTGAGAATAATAACATTTACGTTGTGTTATCAGTTTTGTATTCTGGATTTATTACGGCCCGCCTCTATCCTAGCTTTTGAACTGGCCTTGCATGAAACCGCTCTGCTCCGTATGTCCTCTTAACACACTTTGGGCGGGAATTTAAACTTGACACTGGCTAGAACACCCTAGTTAGAGGTGAAAAAAGCAACAAAAAAAAACTTAAAAGAAGAAGAAACACAATTCCGGCGGGAAAGGTATTTCTACCCATTCAGTCGATTGATGCTTAATGGTGGGAAGGGTAGAAATACCTTTTGCGCTGGCCTCATTTCAAAGGCAAAAAAAGGAACTATCCAATGTTTTTATCTGAATATTATATGATAACCTTTTTGTTATTATTGGACAAAGTTTACACGGCAAGTTTGAATAAAGGGCTAGAGATAAATATTTCCAAGACTAAATGTATGGTTATTCGGAAAAAGCCATAAACTTTCCCAATGACTGGCAAGTTCATCAATATAAATATTTAGGATTCTGGCTGAATGATAAATGGGATCACTTGCAAGAGATCAAAGTCAGAATAGAGGTGGCGCGAGACTGCTTTTTCAGGATGCGTGACCTTCTTTGCAGTAAAGACTTTAATTTAGACCTCCGAATGCGCATTACTCGATGTTACGTCTTCTCAGTACTTTTTTACGGCGTCGAAACGTGGACACTCACCCAAAACACTTCAAAAAAGATCGAAGCCTTTGAAATGTGGTGCTACAGGAGGATATTAAAAATCTCCCGGGTGGATAGAGTCCGAAACGATGATGTTCTCCGACGGATGGAAAAAGATAAAGAGGTACTGAAGACAAGGTACTGAAGAAAAGAAAACTCAAGTACTTTGGGCATGTGATGAGAGGCGAAAAATATAAAATTTTACAAGTCATTCTATAGGGAAGGATTGAAGGGAGACGCAGTGCAGGTAGAAGGCGCATCTCTTGGCTTAAGAACTTGCGCCACTGGTTCCATTGCAGCCCTCAGTCCTTGTTCAGGGCAGCTGCCAATAAAGTAAGAATCGCAATGATGATTTCCAACCTCCATCGAGGAGAGGAACTATAAGAAGAAGAAGAATCTCTTTGTTAAGGTCTTAACTATATGTTCATAATTTTTAAATAGCAATGCAAATCTTCTTTTTTTAAAAATACAAAATATAAAATAAAATACAAAATATGTTTATTATATAAATAAAACACGAGTGATCACTCGTGTTTTATTTATATAATAAATTACAATGAACTTCCATCAAGAATTTTCACTAACAAACTTAAATGTTTTACAAAATATGTAATGTTATAAAATATAAATTGAGTTTTACTTAAAAAACTGAACTATAATGATGTTGAATTTCAAATAAAATTTGGTTTTGGTTTGTAATTTTATAGCTCGGATATGCTGAGTTAGTATGTAGAAATATTTGTATTATTTTCGAAGATATAGAAATTTGCCCAGGATCTTTATTTTCACCCGTCGCCAGCGGTCCGCAGGCGCAATACCTTTCTCGCCCGAAGTGTGTTAAGAAGCAACTGTTATGGAAATAATCGAATAGCTCATTAATAAGCTAATCCTAATATTCGATTACAGTTATAAGCGATTTTGTGTGGTACTTCAGTGTGAGATTTTCGTTCCGTTTATGTGGTTTATGTTCCGAATCTTTCTATGGTTTGTTTGTTTGTTAACGTCGGTCTAAAAGGAAATCAAAACATTGTGTGATATTATTTTACAATCTACGTAACGCCGACATGAAGGAAACTCAAGAAATCGACACTAAAAACGTCGTGAAAAACAGGGAGCTGTTGTACCGTTTAATAATCAGGTATTTCTTACGAAACATTTAAACGCCGGCGTCAGACATAACCTCAAATTTGTTTGTTTTTATGTTTCAGATTGTAAAAACAATCCATATTATATTATAAACAATCAGTAAATGCATAGACTTTCTTATTGTATTAACAAAATGGTTCTCTATCTATTTAAATATCTGGCAAGTTGTACTGTATTGCAACCGTTTTTCTAACAAAGTTGTCAGAAAATGGGTACAATAATAACATCGTGAAATTGTTCGGGTCATTTTGCAACTATTCGTGCATGTCCTACTAATAAAGTGCCCATTTTGCCAATGTATCAACTCAGTTAACACTCATTCAGGTCTCGAGATTTCGCGACTATTCGGTACGAATCCTCGATACTCCCGTCGAATCATCTCGATGATAATCATTTCTTCCATCTCCGACTGATCAAATCCGTGCGGAGAAATATTCCTATAGATGCAACTAAAGCTCTTGTAAAAGCTTATGTCGTTTCGCGTCTAGATTACTGTAATGGAATATACGCAAATCTCCCAAAATATCAAACTAGTAAACTTCAATCTGTTTTCAATGCAGCGGCGAGGCTTATTACGGGAGTAAAAAAATATTCTCAAATCTCGCAACATCTTCGAGATTTGCGCTGGTTAAAAAGCCCAGAGATAATAAAATACAAGCTTCGGTGGACAGTATTCAAATCCCTTCATGAAATGGCTCCAAAATACCTATCGGACCTTTGTATTAGGGAAAATACATGGCAAAGAAAATAGGTCAGCATTTGATTCAGGAAGAGGAAAACTTGTCGAAATCCGGCGCTCCCCAATCACTAGATTTGGAGATCGTGCTTTTGCCGCCGCCGGGCCCTCTGCCCGGAGCCGATTGCCTTCAAACTTACGAATCATCGACAGTCCCAGTCAGTTCGGATCCCGACTAAAATCCCACTTCTTTAGACTATCATACCCTCAATTTTAAATGTGGAAATATAATATATCACTTTAGTTTAGTTAGAATGTAAGTCTAGGTATACAATTGTAAAGCGCCCTTGAGGTGATTTTTTACAAAAATGGCGCTATATAAATCAACCAAATATTATTATTATGTCAAACAAACCATCACGCCATTTCTCCGTAGGGGTAGGCAGAGAGGATAGAACGCCATTTCCTCTACATTCATACATCTTCTCATGCACGCACGTCGATTATTCCCACTCTCGGCATGTCCATCTTCAAGTATTTGATGGACTCGATCGTGCCATGTCTCTCTCGGCCTTCCTCGTTTTCTGCATCCATCGACATTCGCATCGTAGATTTTAGCCGTCCTTTCGTTGTCCATTCGCTCTACGTGTCCAAACCCCCTTTCTTGATTCTGTCGATAATGCGTGTCTCAGCCTTACACAGTTCGCGGATCTCGACATTTGTGCACCTTTCATACATCGTTTTACCACACATTCGGCTGAGGGATCGCATTTCGGCAGCATTTAACCTACTTTCATCATCATTTTTCCAATTCCATACTTTGCTCCCATACATTAGAGTCGGCACTAGAACTCCATTGTGAACTGCTAGTTTTGCTTCCTGCGATAAAAATTTGTTTGCCAAAGTAGATTTTATATTTATTTCTAATCACTTATTTAGACGATTCGCCCCTGATGGCCTTAATTCTCCAATGACCCGTCTGTCGTGTTGTTAATTTCAGCGTTTTTAAATATTTTGACCTATTAATTTTCCTAAAAATACTGCCTTTTCTGTTTTCAGTCAACTCTTCAACGATGGGCATCAAACCATCGCTTCTTCACTCTCCTCCGCTATCCACGCCGACCCCCAGTGCCCGCCGAGCGACAGGTAAACTAAATTCATCGGTGCAGTTGACGCAAATGTCTCTCCTCACTCCGTTTTGCTGGCTCTGGAGAACTCCTCAGAAGAGAACAATGAAGCGTATTATTACACGATGAATAAATAGAGTAACTGTGTAGACATTTTGTGTTGAATCGCTGAGCACTGAACTGGACCACAAGTTGTTACTGAGGATGTCATCACTTACACATTGTCCGGTGTTTATTTCACTTCCTGATGAGATTTTGGGGTCGTGTACTAATTCCGTGTCTCTCAGCGATTTCACATCCGCTCGTTATCAGCAGTTTGTTGATAGTAAGTCAATCTATATATATATATATATATATATATATATATATATTCCTCTTTCTTCTCTAACTCATACAGTGTCCATGCGGCTCGACTGTGGAATCATCTTCCATCCACCATCAAAGATGTTACTACATTATCTCTGTTTAAATCACGTCTGAAGAAACATTTCCTTTCTCATCCTTAATTTTTTCTCCTTTCCTCCTTTCCTCTTTCCTCTTTTTTTCCTTTTTCCCATTGAGTAATAGTTTTGATTTAATGTAATTTATTACGTTTATTTCTATTTTAATATATCTTTAGCTTTTTAATCTGTTTTTCTATTGAATATGTTCTGTAACTTGAATTATAAAAATAGAACTTTTATTTTATTGGTTGGTTGGAAGAAATTGCCATTTGGCAATAAGCCTGCCAATGTACAAATAACATTATGTACAAAAAATAAAATTAAAAAAAAATATATATATATATAAATATGTAGTTGGATAATTTATATAGCGCCATTTTTGTGAAAATCACCTCAAGGGCGCTGTACAATTAATAAATATCCCAGCACGTCTTGCAGCTACAGAGCGCATGGACGGTTAGGAGTCTAGTTCCTCGTTTTCAATTAAGATCAATTAAAAATTATAACAGATAGGAGCTAGATTACAGGACGTCTTGCAGCTACAGAGCGCATAGACAGTTAGAAATTTAGCCCCTATTTACGCATTCAAAAAATTGACAAATAAATTTAGTGTATTAATGATATTTAAAAATAATAATAATAATATGAATTATTTTATTAAAAGTAGTATGATTACAACACGTCTTGCAGCTACTAAGCGCGCGCATAAACGATTGAAATTCTAGACCCCATTTACAAAATTTAGGTATTTAAAAAAAAATTACTCTCTCATACTGATAACCATAGAACTAACTATGGTTTCCATTCCCCTATGCCCAGAATTCTCAGGTCTGCCAACAAACATACCAGTCTTGATTTCTTTGATAACTAGTTGTCTTCTTTCAAATGATCGCTGAATCAAATTCAATTATAAACACCTCTCTCCCGCTTCCACTCCCACCGAGTCTACTATATACCGTCGTGTCTTTCTAATTTTGTTAAAATAATTTTCTATGTATAAATGTGTCCATAAAAATGCCCATTGGGCGTATATATAAATAAATAAAATACTTAACATATTACAACAGAGATGAAGAACATTTAAGAGAAGGTAATATAGAAGTCTAGGCATCTACAGGGCTTATGACCTGTCAATGGCTGGTTTAAGTGGCCACTTTGCACACTGTGTAACATTCACCATTCTGCCTATATTTGAACATCTATATTCCTTCAATCCTTTCATCTGTTGATGTTTGTGAAGTTAAAGAGCTGAAACCTTTATTTATGCTTATATTTAAATGTTTTATTTATTAGACTTTATTTTATATTATTTATTATTTATATTATTTATTTTATATATATTTTACTTTATTTATAGACTTCTATATTACCTTTTCTTAAATTTCTTCATCTCCGTTGTAATATGTTAATATAAACAGCTCCCCAGGGAGTTGAATCCAGTCCTTGTCTACAAAAATTTGGACAAACTCAAAATATTGTAAATAAAATAAATAAATAAATAGCAAAATTTAGGTACTTTCGCGTCAAAAGCTGTCAAAATATGTCAATCGAATGTGTGATTCAATTTCTGCATTGTCCTTAATGCAATAATAGGTCGGCTGACACTGAGAATTGATTTCCGGGTGGCTCCTGCGATTCTGATCTACGGATTCCACTGTAATTTTCAAAATATTAGTCTTAGATGTGTGCTAATTCTTAAATAATTTTCGCAGACTCCTTCACATTATGACGATTGGATTGCTGAACGAACCGGATATGAGAGAACGGCAAAATGCTGCTGTTGGAGAGCATTTGATGGGCACAGCTGGTCTAGGTAAATTAAGTTACATGTATCTTTAAACCTTTCCCCTATTGTCCCAAAAACGTCAGCGCGTTACGATGCTGTGAACCATTACACATGCAAAAAATGAGATGATGATTATTTATAGTTAAGTCAAAAGTGATCACATTTTTAATCTCCTTGCAAAATAACCGTTAGCTCACGCTCGCAGCACGGACGAAAGAACCGGCCACTGACGAAAGTCGGGGAGCTACTAACCGGGCTCTGGGAGAAGTTATTATTCTCATTCTTAGTAGTGGGGGTCACTGCGACTTGTGAAGATCTATTGCGACGAATCTCCGTGAGTAGTTCTCGCTCTCCAAGCCCAGGGCCTCGATTATGATGGGAAGATAAAGACGTCATACCTTCACCTTGACGGTATAGTTGAAGGTGAATTCCCTCTAGGGATTACAAAGATATACTACCGACTCCCCACCTTCAAGTTTTGGGTAGGTACATCGATATGAAACAAGGGGAAGCGTACGTCACGGTACGCATATCTACGCTCTAAAATGACATTGCTTCAGTATGACGTCATAGTTGAAAATAAAAGTCTCCTGACCGACTACAAAGATATACTACCGATCAGTAGCGAATGATGATTTAATTTACAGGTAAGCTATAAAAAATATCATATATTTGTACCTACATAGGAGGTACATAATATAACGTAAGTAATATATACTATAAATTGATATTTTTCTGTGGTTCTGTGTGATACGACAACTCTCATCCATGAAATCAACTCAAACGATGTAACTTTGTGATATATTATATTATATAGATATATTATCTATTACTTTAATATATAATTCATTAAAAAATAAATAATAAATACCACTATGAATTCAGTCGATATTAGGTATTCAATTGAAATAACAACTGGCCGCATTGTTCTAGTAATTAATAGTGCTAAAAACGGCCGCGTGGAGCGCTGTATGTTCTGCAACATGACGCATGAAAGTAATTATGGTCTTATGTCAAAAGTACCATCTCAAAGAAAAATAGTCCTTAAGAAACAATGTTTGAAATACTGTTTTCTAAATCAAGAATCTTTAAATAAATAATTTATGTAATCTGCAAGTTTAATCTAGGAGAAAAAACCCACACTGGGGTTAATACATTCTCAATATAGTATACTTATTTGTATGAAAAAATAAGCTGGAATAATCGGCTAGTTTCTTGGCTCACCGCAGGCGCTGGGCGCGCTTATTAAAATTAATATTTATATTAGGATAAATATACAAACGGTGGAAATGATTTAAAATAAATGGTAATTATTTATTTGTTTTTCTGTAAATAAAGTTACAATAAAACATTATTATGGTTAGTGAAATATAATCGTAAGCTGTGCATAATCGCTTCTATACACGGTTCGCCCCTGCTGCCGATACCCAGTCGCGTGCACAGAGTTTTCAACGAGGGTAGGCAGTAGAAAAAAAGTATGTTTTATATAGTATAAGTATCTAATTAATCTTACCAAACAGTTTCCTTCATTAGTCACATTAGTTTGAATCACTATGCTGTAGGTAGTTAATATTGTAATTACCTAAGATACATCAAATATCCAAGTAAATGCTAAATTTAAATAATTAATTTGAATTTTTTAATATAATTTATATCATATATTACTACGAAATCCTTTTTTAAATATTTTTATATTATATTTTCATTTATTACGATTGCTGCACTCTAAATTAAATAATTTTGGGCTTTATTTGATATTCTCGTAAATGCACTACTAAAATATTGCAAGTGATTTTCCAAGATACCGACATATTTAGCTGGCAAATCAATAAGTTCCAAAAAATTATCTTTTTTATTGAATTTTTTTAAATAAACGCAAAACAAAAATACCCTCGATTGTATAATTACAACAGAAACCAATTTGAGGTTATTTATTCGACACGACTGTCTTTTATTAAATAATAATCGTAAAAAACGCTAGATGTCAGTAACGTATTCGTTTGTTCTTTCTAAAACAATGTACCTATCAACGTTTAAAAAGCACTGCCTACTAGCTTACACATACACGCGTAATTACAACTGAAATAAAACCCACACATACACATTTCGTTCCCGCATACGCGCTATGTTCATATGGAAGAAAAAGGCATTTGTAGTTCGTGCTTCTCCCGACCCAGGCGGATAGCGGCGCGCTGACCAATACAAAATATTACTTAACCGAATTATCTCTGGCGCGTTTTCCAAATTTTAAAAATAGTTACTAATATTTTTGATATTATTTTTTGCTATTATTTTAATGAAATTCTAGTAGGGTAGGCACTGCTTATGTGCCTTTATGGAACGCACGCCACTGCCGATACCCCCACCATCAAGTTTTGATGTCGGTACATCGGTTAATACCGACGGGTCTAGAACCAAGAAGCTTTAAAACAGGTTGTACCTAGTTAGGCTGACTAGACATGATCCAGAGAAATCTATTACCTAAGTGTGTATGTAGTTGATAAAGTAATTGTTATTTTTGTTAATAAACCATGATTATTATTCTTGTAAAATGTGTATAGGGGTCTCCTCATCTGCATTGCAGAACCTACCCGTCATTGGCTGATTCAATGGCCGCTTTTTGCACTGTGAAATATGATCTGTTTATGTATTTTTATAGACTTGGAGACCGAAGCGGACGCCTCTAGCCTGGCTCCCGAGCCTGCGTTGTACGAAACCGCCTATGTTACGTCGCACAAACAGGCCTGTAGGGCGGGCGCCTTCAGCAACGATGGGCAGCTGGTCGCCACCGGCAGTGTCGACGCGAGCATAAAGGTATTATGTATTATAAAATAAGCAAAAAATTACATTATTTATGCTTATGGGCTTATGACCTGTCATCGGATGGTTTAAGTTGCCACTTTACACACTGTGTAACATCCACCATTCTGCCCATGTTTGGACGTCCACATTTCCTCAACTCTTCCATCTGTCGAAGTAAAAGGGCTGAAACCTTTATCACGCTGGTGAGATTCATCCGGCTGAACCAAATCACCTGCTAGGCAACGCCTGAAACCAATTTTCCAATTTTTATACTTCTTCTTTTACCGGGTAGTTAATTCAACAATGTTTAAACCAGCCATTAACAGGTCATAAGCCCCGTAAATGCCTAGACTTCCATATTACCTTCTCGAAAATGTTTTCCCTTGCTGTTGCAATAGATTTAAATATGAATAACTCCCTAGGGAGGAAATCCAGCCAGTCTGCAAGCATTTGGACATACTCAAACATTGTTGAGAGTATTTTTTTTTTTATGCGAGATGGTTCAAAAGTGAATTTTGCAATACTTATATTTGTAAGAGTATAATTATCATTTATTTATTTTAAACAATAATTAATAATAAAAATAATGTGGCCTCACTGGGGTTACCCGTGCCGAGGACACTTAACAATATACTTTTTATTTAAATATTTTTAAATTTGAGAATAAACAAAGAAGACTAACTTAATAAACAGAGATAATTAACGAAATGTTCAGACAGTTTTAAACACTATGTATTTATGTTTATAATTCATTTATGTACATCTATATTATTTATATTACAAAACGCACAATAAAAGAACAAAAGCCTAACATAAGCTATACATTTGTGGAGCAGTTGATTCAATATTGGTTTGGGCGAATGAGACAATCCATTTTACTTCTACCTAGCTAATAATAATCTTAATCCATTTTTTATAGCCTTTTTGAACATTTTCTCGTTGCTAATTGTTTTAATGGACAGTGGAAGTAGGTTATAGACTTTAATTGAATAATACTCAAAATCCCTTTGTCCGAAAGTGGTTTTAGTTTGTATTTGTTTAAGTTGTCTATGTGTTGAGGATCTAGTGATTATATTATTTGTATGTGATGTATTGTGTGTGGGTTATCCATTGTTATTTCTGGCAAGAATGCTGGTTTAAAACATCCTCAAATCTAGTCAGATTTTGGTAGTACATTCTGTTGTTGGTCCAAGAAGAAGTATAAAAATTGAAAAGTTATTTCAGGCATTGCCTAGTATGCGGGTGAAATAGTTCGGTCAGAATCTTACCCGCATCAATAAAGGTTTCAGCTCTTTAACTTCACAAAGACCAACAGATTGAAGAATTAAAGGAATATAGATGTTTGAACATGGGCAGAATGGTGAATGTTACACAGTGTGTGTATAGATAGTGGCCAATGACAGGTCATTAGCCCTATTAATGCCTAGACTTATATACAATTTTCTTCATCTCAATATATTATAATGTTTTTTTTTTTTAATTTTAGATTCTGGATGTTGAGAGAATGCTGGCTAAATCGGCTCCCGATGAGATGGATCCAGGGAGGGAGACGCAAGGACATCCCGTCATCAGGACTCTGTAAGTATTTTCACAGAAGATCTTATCACTCTTGCGAAATAAATATTTTACCTTGCCGGAAATGGGACCTGTGCCTCGATTATGAACGCTATCTTCATCTGTATACATCGAGACGGTGTACTTAACTTCTGTACTATCTGTATCTACCTCGGTATGTTCTACCTGCTTGCCATATCCACATCATATGATCGAAACAAGCCAATGGGATGACCGCAAACAATTACTCGCGTTCCTTACGTCATTAACATTGAAAATAGTTCTCATTTATAGTTTAAATAGGCCTCTGTAGTAAAAAGTCCTCACTTCAAAGCGATTATAAACTCCAATAAATCCCAATTCAAGCAAAAAATGCTCGCTAAACATGAATTTTGCATGACTTTTGGAAATCACCTGGACGGTACGCTTAGCGCTTAATGTTTGGATAATTTATATAGCGCCATTTTTGTGAAAATCACCTCAAGGGCGCTGTACAATAAATAAATATTCCAACACATCTTGCAGCTACAGAGCGCATGGACGGTTTGGATTCTAGTTCCTCGTCTCCAATTATGATATATATGAGCTAGATAACAGAACATCTTGCAGCTACAGAGCGCATGGACAATAAAAAATCTAGCCCCTATTTACATTTTTATTTTTAAAATTTTTATTTGACAATAACTTAAGAGTTTAAGTGATATTTTAAAAACGAAATAAAAAGCAAAATTAGAAAATTAGAAGTTAGATAGCAACGAGTCTCGCAGCTACTGAGCGCATGGACAGTTGAAATTATATACCCTATTTACTAAATGTAGATATTTGATAACATTTACATAATATGATCATGAGCTTATATCTCAAAAAGTCTTGCAGCTTCAAAACGCATCGACAATAGAAGTAGTAAGCATGGCAATCAAGTGAACATGTAACAGCACAAAAAGTAAAATATAAAAAACTAAACAAAGATAGCATTCCTCAACTTATTATTAAGGTTAACAAGGCAGTAGACGATACTCAAACTCGTCCCTGTTTTATTCTGGTATGCAGTAAACAGAAGCTACGGAAAGTGGCTCGGTGGGATTTTAGTTTTGGTGAAAATATGAAAATTAAAATGTTAAAACTGTAAGAATGTATAATTATATTAATTAAATAAATAAAAAATAAAGACACTTACATAATAGCGAATATAATCTGCGTTCAGCCATATTAAAATATTGCAATATTTTCAGGTACGACCACACGGACGAAGTGACCTGTTTGGATTTCCATCCGAAGGAGCAAATCTTAGTGAGCGGCTCCAAAGACAACACAATCAAACTCTTCGACATCACAAAGGCTTCTGCCAAGAAGGCCTATCGCACCATCACGGTAATTATTTCATCATGCTATGTCCGCTTCCGTGCACCCTTCGTCGGGTTCGCGTCCCACAGTGCCGGCAAATGGGGTTGCATAAATCATTGGTTTACTTTGTTTTTTTTTTTTTACTACAGTAAAACCTCGTGTTTACGTTCCTCAATTTTACCTTTTCCCGCTTTTTATACCGAAATGTTCAGAACTCATTTTTCTTCCTACATTCTCATACAAATATTCCCCCAATTAACGTTTTTTTACATTTTTTATCACCCCGGTTTTACGCTTAAAAATTTTCGGAATTTATTTGATGCGTCAAAAAAACAAAAATTTTGACGTAATAATGACGCCGCGGCCCGCGCCACGCGAATGAAGAATAAAAACAGGTAAACAACTAATAAAGGATAAATTATTGTCTTAAATTCAAAGCAGGTGCAGTGTAATTGACCTTTTTGTTTAAGTGTCCTCCTTTAGGGTTAGTCTTAGTTTTCATTTGAACAAAAACGTCATATTGACTTGTAAAAATCATGATATTATTCATTTATTTTATTTTACACTTTATATACATATACAATTTAAATACGTGAAATGGCGGGCATATTGCCTTAAGGCGATTTTTTCCTACCTACCCAATCCGTTCAGTTTGAAAAAATTAATGATATGCAGTTGACAAACGTTTAGAAACAATAAAGTTTTAATATCATTAAATCGCGATGTTTAAACATAACAATAGAAATATTTAAAGTTATAAAAAAGATGGTTTAAAAAGTTGTCATAAAAGTGGAAACAATTTTGCCGCGATCTATTTGACAGTTGGTTTTAGTGATGCCATAGAAAAAAAGTGATATCGTATAAATAAAATTTCCCAGTATTTAGGGGAAAAATTATTGTACGTTATTTTGTGCAAATTCAAAATTCTATTTTCGTTTTTTTTATTTACACATAAAATAATTTTAACATGCGGTTTTTAATCAAATAAAAAACAGATTACATAATATTGTTTGAAAAAATATTTTTAGTGAAATCATTGAAGATAGGTAAAAAAATATTGTCAATTCCCACTAATCACCGTATTTACAATTTTTCTGGAAGTATATGTACACTATAGTGTAGCAAATCAATTTTATTTTTATGTAATTAATTTTTTTTTCAATACACTTTTCATTTCCTCACTTTAGCGTTTTCCTCAGTTTTACACTTTTTTCTTGCTCCCTTGAAAAACGTGATAATGGGGTTTTACTGTATATGTATTGGGTAATTCAATACATCTTGTAATAAAATGAATAGTAGTTTTCTCGTAACAAACGCCGTTGTGTATTCATTTTTGCAGCGCTCACAAAAATTGGGTTTTACTGTATATGTATTGGGTAATTCAATACATCTTGTAATAAAATGAATAGTAGTTTTCTCGTAACAAACGCCGTTGTGTATTCATTTTTGCAGCGCTCACAAAAATTGGGTTTTACTGTATATGTATTGGGTAATTCAATACATCTTGTAATAAAATGAATAGTAGTTTTCTCGTAACAAACGCCGTTGTGTATTCATTTTTGCAGCGCTCACAAAAATTGGGTTTTACTGTATATGTATTGGGTAATTCAATACATCTTGTAATAAAATGAATAGTAGTTTTCTCGTAACAAACGCCGTTGTGTATTCATTTTTGCAGCGCTCACAAAAATTGGGTTTTACTGTATATGTATTGGGTAATTCAATACATCTTGTAATAAAATGAATAGTAGTTTTCTCGTAACAAACGCCGTTGTGTATTCATTTTTGCAGCGCTCACAAAAATTGGGTTTTACTGTATATGTATTGGGTAATTCAATACATCTTGTAATAAAATGAATAGTAGTTTTCTCGTAACAAACGCCGTTGTGTATTCATTTTTGCAGCGCTCACAAAAATGGGGTTTTACTGTATATGTATTGGGTAATTCAATACATCTTGTAATAAAATGAATAGTAGTTTTCTCGTAACAAACGCCGTTGTGTATTCATTTTTGCAGCGCTCACAAAAATGGGGTTTTACTGTATATGTATTGGGTAATTCAATACATCTTGTAATAAAATGAATAGTAGTTTTCTCGTAACAAACGCCGTTGTGTATTCATTTTTGCAGCGCTCACAAAAATGGGGTTTTACTGTATATGTATTGGGTAATTCAATACATCTTGTAATAAAATGAATAGTAGTTTTCTCGTAACAAACGCCGTTGTGTATTCATTTTTGCAGCGCTCACAAAAATTGGGTTTTACTGTATATGTATTGGGTAATTCAATACATCTTGTAATAAAATGAATAGTAGTTTTCTCGTAACAAACGCCGTTGTGTATTCATTTTTGCAGCGCTCACAAAAATGGGGTTTTACTGTATATGTATTGGGTAATTCAATACATCTTGTAATAAAATGAATAGTAGTTTTCTCGTAACAAACGCCGTTGTGTATTCATTTTTGCAGCGCTCACAAAAATTGGGTTTTACTGTATATGTATTGGGTAATTCAATACATCTTGTAATAAAATGAATAGTAGTTTTCTCGTAACAAACGCCGTTGTGTATTCATTTTTGCAGCGCTCACAAAAATGGGGTTTTACTGTATATGTATTGGGTAATTCAATACATCTTGTAATAAAATGAATAGTAGTTTTCTCGTAACAAACGCCGTTGTGTATTCATTTTTGCAGCGCTCACACGTGAACTGCGGCCGAATATTCTTATTGTCCCAGCTTACTGTCCCGCACGGTCCAGGCTGTTCACGGAGCCGGGACAAAACAATATGCCACATAAAACAACTGCCTCGGACTGCCAACATTTGAGATGAATCTTTTCGATTTTATTTTCTAGGACTCTGAGCCCGTGCGCTGCGTCTCTTTCCACCCGCTGGGCAACTACATCATCGCCGTCACGGCCCATCCGGTCATACGCCTGTACGACGTCACTTCGGGACTGTGCTTCGTCTGTCCGAACCCACGCCACCAGCACACTAAATCCGTCAACTCCTTGAGGTGCGTAGAAAATTACGTCAAATGACTATTCTGATTTTGCATTACAACAGAGACGAAGAACATTGTACAGAAGCAATAATAATCATTCGTACAATGCTTGATAAATAAATCAACATAATTATATAAAATCCGCATTAAAACTAAAATAAACCTAATTATTGACGACGTTCTTACAAGGTTACATCATTTTGCAAAAACATTAGAGATGGGACAAATTGATCAATGTAAATAGATCTAATAAAAAAATTATTAATTTGATAATGTTCACCAAAAAAGTATAAATGTCTTATTTTTTGCTGAATAATTGTCTTAGACACACTATAATAGGCTTGGTTTTGCGTTTTTATATCAATTTTCGGAAACAGAGTTTCATGTTTGCATGAAAAAATGATAAAATGGATTTGATCGGGACATGGTCAGTGATCTGGACTTCCCCACCACTAGTCACATTAGTTTGGCAGCTGTCATTTTAATCAAGCTATATTTTAAGAACTATAGGTATATTTTTTTGATGAATCAATATTCACACATTACAACAGAGATAAAGCATATTTAAGAGAAGGTAATATAGAATTCTAGGCATCTACAGGGCTTATGACCTGTCATTGGCTGGTTTAAGTGTCCACTTTACACCCTGTGTCATAATTTTTTTCATCATCATTCTCTTTCCGCACCTAATGGTGCATAGGGCACTGCCTTGGTACACCAATCGCAGTGTATCTTGATCATTTTTGTTACATCAAGGTAAGAGGATCAGTCTTACGCTTCAGGCACCAGTCGAGGGACTATGAAATATTCTAGTGTGAAAACACTTCTTTAAATTAATATTTCCCACCAACCATGTCAGAATTCGAACCCGAGACCTCTTGAATGGTAGGCAGACGCGCTAACCACTACACCGCGAGGCCGACACACTGTGTAACATTCACCATTATGCCCATATTTGAACATCTATATTCCTTCAATTCTTTCATTGTCACTTTACACACTGTGTAACATTCACCATTCTGCCCATGTTTGAACATCTACATTTCCTCAACTCTTCCATCTGTTGACTTTGGTGAAGTGAAAGAGCTAAAGCCTTTATCGTGCGGGTGAGATTCTTCCGGCTGAACCAAATCACCTACTAGGCAACGCCTGAAAACAATTTTCCAATTTTGTATACTTCTTCTTTTACCAGGTAGTTAATTTATGTTTTCCCTCTCTGTTGCAACAAATTTAAATATGAACAACTCCCTAAGGAGAAAATCCAGCCAGTCTTCAAGCATTTGGACATACTCAAAGCATTGTTAAACTTTATATATACATATTTATTAGATTAAAGAATATTTAAAAAATCAATAATTTAAAAATAGCTTATTACTCAATTGTACAATCTTTGTTACAATATGGTATTGTAGGATGGGGTGGTGCATACGCCAATATATTAAACCCTCTTAAAATAGTACAAAGATTAATTATTAAAGTAATTCTAAAGAAACCCTCAACATTCAATATGGAAAGTCTATATAAAATATTTAAGGAATCCAGTCCTTGTCTACAAAAATTTGGACAAACTCAAAATGTTGTTGAACTATTCCAATGGTGAATAAAAAAGTGACCGAAGCTCGTTCGCACGGAGCCGCATTCCTCATTAAATTTCCTTTCCTCGCAGGTTCTCGACCAACGGGCGGCTGTTTGCGAGCGCCGGGGCGGACGGCGCCATCAAGCTGTGGGACGGGGTGTCCAATCGCTGCATCAACACCTTCGTCGGCGCCCACGACGGCGCCGAGGTCTCCTCGGTCTGCTTCACGAGGAACAACAAGGTCTCCAACCAATTTTGCTATGTCTGAATGTTCCACGAAATCTTATCTAAACTCATTTGGAAACGGCGCCTAAAATATGTGCCATCATCAATTTAATCGGATTGATATTAAAGTGTTTTGAAGATCACTTAAAAATTTAATTTATAAATAAGTATTTATTCCATCTGCCAGTCTGCAGCGCTAACTACGCACAACACTCTTTCCTCTGTCTATATATTCTTGCTCAAACTATAATGCTATTTTTTTCATCTGTTGATATACTCGTATTTTACATGCCCCTTAATTTATTTAGAAATAAATTAAGACTAATTATTTCTGGCTGCGATGCGATCCCACTTGCTATTTAATGATGCTCACACTTACACACACCTGGACACTTACTCCCACACTAATACACATAAACACATCTACAATTACTCTCATACAAATACACATAAACACATCCTTTTGTAGTAACACAATTTAATAATATGTATGATTCTTATTTAAAAACTTCGCTAATCTGTCTTTAAATCGTATTTTTTCAAAGTTATAATATCATTGTTGACTGTTTGTTTCTTTAAAATAAGTAAATAATAACATTTGTAAATGACAGGTAATAAGCCCTGTAAATGCCTAGACTTCCATAGTCCCTTCTCTAACATGTTCTCCATCTCTGTTGTAACTTGTTAATCTCAATGACTACCGGGGGGGTGGAATCCAGTCTTTTACCTACAAACATTTGGACATACCTTAATTTTGCAGATTCTGACTGTTTAATGGTCAAATTTTTAGGAAAACACTGGTTTAAATATCTGAAGATACTGATCTGGTCTATAAGTTTGCGCTCTGCAGCCAGTGGTGGTATTCTAAATCTTCTCTACCCCCTCCATTCCACGTCCATGTCCGCTCCCTAGTTGGAGCATATGGTGTCCACAAACAACCTCTAAGCATCTCTGTCAGCTGCCAGCTCCTGGGCATCCTCCCAAGTCAGGTTCGCGTCCCGTGGTTCTGACACGAACTGCCGACGAACAGTCAGCAGTGGACGTCCGGGACGTCGAGAGCCTGATGCTTTGTGAAGGAGGCAAGCGTGGTAAAGGCTCTCGGGAGGCATCCGCAGCACATGGCCGAGCCAACCGTATCGCTTGCGCTTGACGACAGTTGTCACAGGAGTTTGCTGCGTCCATTCTCTTAATTCGTCATTCCTCACAAAGTCAAACCACCGCGCAGCCGAGATTCTTCTGAGACACCTATTCTCAAAACTCTGAAGGATGAGATGAAGAACATTTAAGAAAAGGTAATATAGAAGTCTAGGCATCTACAGGGCTTATGACCTGTCAATGGCTGGTTTAAGTGGCCACTTTACACACTGTGTAACTTTCACCATTCTGCCTATATTTGAACATCTATTTTCCTTCAATTCTTTCATCTGTTGATGTTTGTGAAGTTAAAGAGCTGAAACCTTTATTTATGCGGGTGAGATTCATCTAATTGAATTATTTCACCTACATACTAGACTAGGCAACGCCTAAAAATGTTATTTTTTCAATTTCTATACTTCTTCATGGACCAGGTAATTTATCAATAATATTTTGAGTTTGTCCAAATTTTTGTAGACAAGGACTGGATTCAACTCCCTGGGGAGCTGTTTATATTAACATATTACAACAGAGATGAAGAACATATAAGAAAAGGTAATATAGAAGTCTAGGCATCTAGTCTAGGATGCCTAGACTTCTATATTACCTTCTCCTAAATGTTCTTCATATCTGTTGTAATGTGTTAATATAAACAGCTCCCCAGGGAGTTGAATCCAGTCCTTGTCTACAAAAATTTGGACAAACTCAAAATATTGTTGATAAATATGTATCCCCAAATTAAACACTCATAATTGCACCCCAGATCACATGTTTTTGGCGTTTGAAAAAAATCACCGAGGTAATATTTCTTTCTGTTTTTCCGCAGTATCTTTTATCGTCGGGCAAAGATTCCATGATCAAACTCTGGGAGTTGACCACGAGCCGATGTTTGATCGCCTACACGGGCGCTGGGACCACAGGTAAATTACACGATCTGGTCTACAACTTAAGAACCGGATTTTTCAAATGAAATTTGACCGCTTCAAGAAAATCTCGCACGATTCTGTTATCCAAAGTATTGTCCGTCAAAAGTTACAGCATTTCGCCGTCTTTAATATTATTGATAATACACTAGCAGCCATTGAGCCGATGCGTGCATATCAAGAGCACACAGTTATTAAACATCATACATGTCTGTGTGCATCTAGTCAACATTCACTGAACCAGCACTGGGCCATCATTTCTCCTCGGCTCGGTTAGTCGGGAAGTTCTTCCCGGGGCCGGATGAGAAGTGAGAAGGTGACAGGACCTCTGAGACGGCGGTTTTCATTCATAGTCAACTTTGATTTCAACTCGGGTACATTATATCGCTCAGTTGTATGTAAATTTATTTCAACAGAGAGGGAAAAAGTTTTCGAGAAAGGGAATATGGAAGTCTAGGCATTTACAGGGCTTATGACCTGTCATTGGCTGGTTTAAGTGGCCACTTTACACACTGTGTAACATTCACCAGTCTGCCCAAGTTTGAACATCCACGTTTCCTCAACTCTTCCATCTGTTGACTTTTGTTAACCTTCCATCTGTTAACTTCACAAACATCAACAGATGAAAGAATTGAAGGAATATAGATGTATGGGCGGAATGGTGAATGTCACAGAGTGTGTAAAGTGGCCGCTTAAACCAGCCAATGACAGGTCGTAAGCCCTGTAGATGCCTAGATTTCTATATTACCTTCTCTGAAATGTTCTTCATCTCTGTTGTAATATGTTAATTGATCAATTTGTCCCATCTCTAACATTTTTGCAAAACCTTGTAAGAACGTCGTTAATAATTAGGTTTATTTTTGTTTTAAAGCTGATTTTATATATTTATGTTGATTCAAGATGTCAAGCATTGTATTAAAAAAATAACTTATCACGCCAGATACAAATGATTTTTCGTGTATCAGTATAAATCACTCCTTAGATGTTACTACAAAGTTATGTCGTCACTTTTGCTGACAACTGTCATTCTAATCAAGCTCAGTTATGGACCCAATAATATAAACAAATAGGCAGAATGCTGTCTTTGTGGGATGGTTGGTGCATGAATGACGAAATTTGTTCTTCATGTAAGGCTGAGACAAGCATTATCGGCAAAATCTAGAAAGGCGTTCTGCGTCGGTTTGGACATGTGGAGCGAATGGACGACGAAAGAACGGCTCAAAAGATTTACCGTGCGAATGTTGATGGATGCAGAAAATGAGGAAGACCGAGAAAGACAAGATGGCATGACAAATACTCAAAGATGGACTTGCCAAAAGTCTCAATAAGCATTGTGCGTGCTTGAGAAGATGTATGAATACAGAAGAAGTATGCAGTCTGTGTGTTTCCTAATCTTCCTCATTGTTGGAATGTCACCAGGCAAGCAGGAGCATCTGGCGCAGGCCGTTTTCAACCACACCGAGGATTTCGTGCTGTTCCCGGACGAGGCGACCACGTCGCTCTGCGCGTGGAACTCGCGCAACGCCTCCCGCGCGCAGCTCATGTCGCTCGGTCACAACGGCGCCGTGAGGTAAGATCGTCCCACCCAACTACTCCGAAACAATACAATTCCCTTAAAGCTCTCTTCTAGAGTATTCCTCTGTTATCTGATCTCCATATTATGATGTCCACATCGAGAATATTGAATCAGTTCAACATCGATTTTTAAGAAAGATAGGCTGGAGGTTGGGCTTATCCAGAGACCAATATACGTATAATGAGTTAGAAACTACTTTGAATATATCTTCTCTTCGAGACCGTCGAAATAAATCCCACCTTCTAGTCCTATTTAAAATTCTCAACTCACTCTTTGATGCGCCTGAACTACTGAGCTCGATAAAATTAAATATCCCAACTGGAAACCTCAGACAAAACTGACTCTTTCATACCGATAACCATAGAACTAACTATGGTTTCCATTCCCCTATGCCCAGAATTCTCCGGTCTGCCAACAAACATACCAGTCTTGATTGCTTTGATAACAAGTTGTCTTCTTTCAAACGATCACTGAATCAAATGCAATTCTTCCACTCCCACCGAGTCTACTACATACCATTGTGTCTTTCTAATTTCCTTTATAATAATTTTCCATGTATAAATATGTCCTTAAAAATGCCCATCGGGCATATATATAAATAAATAAACACAAATGACTTCGCAATACACGCATTCGGTATGTTTTGGTCTTAGGAAATATGACCACAATTTTGATTATCGTAGGCAACTGAAATGGCTCAAAATTAGACAGCAGAGAGACTATCACTCCCTCTCACCTCTGTTCAATGCACTTCAAAGTCCTAACGCTCCTATATACCTCCGTCGACGCTTATCAGTTCATGGTTTACCTCTTTGTTCTAATTCTCGAAGCACCCTCCTAGTACCCGTCCACAATTCCTCTTTCTTCTACAACTCGTACAGTGTCCATGTAAAAAAATAGACCAAAGAAAAGTCCGCTTTGTAGTGCTGCGGTTGGCGCGTTCGCCTGCCATGCTTGAGGTCCTGGGTTCGATTACCGAGTTCCGTTTGTTTTTATGCAATTTTTGCAATTCTGAAATCCCATCAAATCAACATCAAAGGTTTAACTTATGTTTACTGTACTCTACCTACTGCCTACAAAAGCTTCTCTTTGGACATCTATCTCCCTTTGATGGATCTCCTATGGAGTTGAAACAGTGCTTTATTTATTAAGTTTTTATTGCTTACTTCTTGGCATAAACACTTGACAAATTTACTACTACGCTCTATTTTTACGTTTATTTTATGTAAATTTATTGATATCATTTTAACTTTGCTACAATTCCAATCGCCCATGCGCTCTGTAGCTGCAAGATGATTGCTTATCTAGCTTTCATATATCGACTATAAAATACCTTAATTTTGTAAAATGGGTCTAGAATTCCAATCGTCTATGCGCTTAGTAGCTGCAAGACGTGTTGTAATCTTCCTCCTTTTTATTACTCATTATTGTTATTAATAAATATCATCAATACACTAAATTTATTTGTCAATTTTTAAAATGTGTAAATGGGGCTTAATTTCTAACTGTCTATGTGCTCTGTAGCTGCAAGGCGTTTTGTAATCTAGCTCCTATCTGTTGTAATTTTTAATTGATCTTAATTGGAAACGAGGAACTAGAATCCCAACCGTCCGTTCGCTCCGTAGCTGCAAGATGTGCTGGGATATTTATTTATTGTACAGCGCCCTTGAGGTGATTTTCACAAAAAGGGCACTATGTAAATTATTCAACTATGAATATACTGGTTGATTTTTTAAACGTGGGGCGTTCGCAATACTTACACAAACACGTTGTGTAGTATCTGTGAATAAGCCCATGTGTTTTACATGGAATTCCCATTAGGGCTAAACTTTTTCAACCTCATTGTTTTTTTTTCAGGTATATGGTACATTCTCAATCGGCTCCGGCGTTCCTGACTTGCAGCGATGATTTCAGAGCCAGGTTCTGGTATCGAAGAAGTGCCACCCACTAAATTTCAACAGCACAAAATATATTCGCGAACATTGCTAAACCAAAATTTAAATCCCGACACAATTCAATCGTCATTCTCAGACTGATCTCTCTTTCAATATGTCGAAAGAAAAATATACAGTAAAATCTCGTTTTTACGTTTTCAATATTTAGGGCCCATTTTTTTTCCATTCTTCTTCTTCTTCGTTTTTTCATGGCCTTTTCACATCTCAACTCGGGTGTTCTGGCCAGTGTCGAGTATATTTGTTTTTTTCTTTTTACATATATACCCAGTAATATAAGTTCAGCCGGTTCAGCCGGATGAATCTCACCCACGTGATGAAGGTTTCAGCTCTTTTACTTCACAAAAGTCAGCAGCTGGAAGAGTCGAGGAAATGTGGATGTTCAAACATAGGCAGAATGGTGAATGTTACGCTGTGTGTAAAGTGACCACTCGAACCAGCCAATGACAGGTCATAACTTGGAAATTATCTATATTGATGAAATTATTTTTTGTTAGTAAAGATATAACTTAATTACATAAAAAATTCGAACATGTTTTAGAACTACCGAAACGCAAAATGTTTACACTCCGCGCAACTGATTCCGTTGAGCGCCCGGCTAATATTGACGAAAACAATGGCTCGTTAAAACAATGCTACCCATTTTTTACAAATCAAAGTGCCACTTAGATGGCCCTTACATGCATTAGCATCAATAAGATTTAATGCATGTTATCAAATTTAATTTGACTGATTTTCTTACGTAAATACGAAATGACAGCCGGTTTAGGGCAAAAAAATTGACCTTTTCGAAAACTTTAAGCTCTGGTTGAGAGCCAGAAATAGTATAAAATATTTTTTGCCTTTCTAGTAATCCAAAAGGCATCTTTTTAGACCCCTTTCATTTCAAAATTCGGAAAAAAAAATTATCGACCCACCCTAATGTACAATAATAACACTGATACGCTAAAACAAGTACTCAGCATGAATATTATTATTTAGATTTGTTGCAACAGAGAGGGAAAACATTTTTGAGCAGATTATGGGAGTCTAGGCATTTACAAGGCTTATGACCTGTCAATGGCTGGTTTAAGTGGCCACTTTACACACTGTCTAACATTCACCATTCTGCCTATATTTGAACATCTATATTCCTTCAATTCTTTCATCTGTTGATGTTTGTGAAGTTAAAGAGCTGAAACCTTTATTTATGCGGGTGAGATTCATCTAATTGAATTAATTCACCTACATACTAGACTAGGCAACGCCTGAAAATATTTTTTTAAAAATTTCTATACTTCTTCATGGACCAGGTAATTTATCAACAATATTTTGAGTTTGTCCAAACTTTTGTAGACAAGGACTGGATTTAACTCCCTGGGGAGCTGTTTATATTAACATATTACAACAGAAATGAAGAACATTTAAGAGAAAGTAATATAGAAGTCTAGGCATTTACAGGGCTTATGTTGTTCTCTTTAATTTCACAAACATCAACAGATGAAAGAATTGAAGGAATATAGATGTTCAAATATAGGCAGTATGGTGAATGTTACACGGTGTGTAAAGTGGCCACTTAAACCAGCCATTGACAGGTCATAAGCCCTGTAGATGCCTAGACTTCTATATTACCTTTTCTTAAATGTTCTTCATCTCTGTTGTAATATATCAAACGATGTAACTTCGTGATATGTTATATTATATAGATATATTATCCATTACTGTAATATATAATTCATTAAAAAATAAATTAAAAATTCTACTATGAATTCAGTCGATATTAGGTATTCAATTAAAATGTCAACTGGCCGCATTGTTCTAGTAATTAATAGTGCTAAAAACGGCCCCGTGGAGTGCTATATGTCCTGCACTATGACGCATGAAAGTTATTATGGTCCCATGTCATAAGTACCATCCCAAAGAAAAATGGTCCTTAAGAAATAATGTTTGAAATACAGTTTTCCAAATCAAGAATCTTCAAATAATTTGTGTAATCTGTAAGTTTAATCTGGGAGAAAAATCCCGCACTGGGGTTAGTACATTCAAAATATAGTATACTTATTTGTATGAAAAAATAAGCTGGAATAATCGGCTAGTTTCTTGGCTCACGGCAGGCGCTAGACGTGTTTTATTAAAATTTATATTTATATTAGGATAAAAATACAAACGATGGAAATGATTAAAAATAAATGGTAATTATTTATTTGTTTTTCTGTAAATAAAGTTACAGTAAAACATTATCATGGTTAGTCAAATATAATGGTAAGCTGCGCATAATCACTTCTATACACGGTTCGCCCCTGGTATGTACCTACCTTCTGTCTTAAAATAAGGAAATTTAACGTTTATCATTTCATACCTTTTAATTTATTGATAAATATAAACGTGTATTAAACAAAATTACTTAAATAAATGTTTTCCTTACATTTCTGACTTTTAATTTTGTATAATATAGTACACCCATAATTAATAAATTACAACAGTGCTACTTAAAGTGAACTGACATTTATTGACAAATACATCATATTTCAAATATCTGCCTTCTGATAACATACAAAATGATCAATCTAACCGCTCATACACGCGTTTGTGTAATATTCATGTAAAAAGGTGAATTGAGCAGGAATTTTGCGTCTCATAAAACGGACCAAAATGGACACCGAGTCGTTGGAACAATAAACATAATCCCCCAGTAACTACACACATGCGTTTCCAGAAATTATCAGGCAGCCAGTGGCCCACATGGCGACGGTATCTACCTACTGTCTATCTATAATGACATCTATCTCCCTTTGTTAACCATGGAGTTGAAACCGTGCTTTATTTATTAAGTTTTTTATTGCTTACTTCTTTGCATGAACACTTGACCAATTTACTACTATACACTATTTTTTATAAATTTATTGATAATGTTTTAACTTTGCTGGAATTCCTCTCGTCCATGCGCTTTGTAGCTGCACGATGATTGGTTATCTAGCTTTCATATACCAACTTTAAAATACCTAAATTTTGTAAATGGGGTCTAGAATTCCAATCATCTATGCGCTTAGTAGCTGCAAGGCGTGTTGTAATCTTACTCCTTTTTATTATTCATATTATTATTTTTTAATGCACTGAATTTATTTGTCAATTTTTAAAATGTGTAAATGGGGGCTAAATTTCTAACTGTCTATGCGCTCTGTAGCTGCAAGACGTCCTGTAATCTAGCTCCTATCTGTTATAATTTTTGATTGATCTTAATTGAAAACGAGGAACTAGAATCCCAACCGTCCATGCGCTCTGTAGCTGCAAGACGTACTGGGATATTTATTAATTGTACAGCGCCCTTGGGGTGATTTTCACAAAAATATCGCTTTATAAATTATCCAACTATATATCTGTCAGTAGCCAGCGGTGACTTTTTTTATAGGTAATCAACAAAAAAATAATAATTTGTACCTACATACAAGTACATAATGAGGGGGTGAAATCCAGTCCTTTGTCTACGAACATTTGGACAAACTCAAATATTGCAATGAAACCAACTGGTCCAAGAAGAAGTTTAAAAATTGAAAAATTGTTTTCAGGCGTTGCCTAGTATGTGAAATAATTCAGTCAGATGAATCTCTTCACAACAATAAAGGTTTCAGCTCTTTAACTTCACTCAAATCAACAAATGGAACAATCGAAGAAATATTAATGTTCAAACAGGCAAAATGGTGAATGTTACACAGTGTGTAAAGTGGCCACTTAAACCAGCCAATGACAGGTCATAAGCCCTGTAAATGCCTTGACTTCCATATTCCCTCATTTAAGGTATTCTCCATCCCTGTTGTAATTTGTTAAGGGTATTATCACTCGGGAGGAATATCTCTACAAATAAACGATTTTTAATGATTCTCCTAGTGTTTTATAAGCCCTTATAATGAACATTTTCATTAATTATTTTCTTTTGGAAAAAAAGGTCTTTCGAAAACGATCGTTTCGTAAGTTGGTAATAAATTTTGTCACAGAAGTTCACGAGTAATGCGTTCATTTTAATGTTGGTAATGCCACAGGCCACATATAGAAATATAAGGAGAGTTGTCTATGCGTATTATCTTAAGCCCCTACCCCCCCTTATCCACTCCACACTCCAGTTCCAGGCGCTGACAGATGAAAGTGAAAACAGATTACATCTTACATCTCGAATTTATTTTATTATTTTATGGTTTTCAACCTCTTCTAAATTAATTCAATTTATCATGAAAATTATAAATCACAACTCAAAGCGTTTGATAAGTGACAGGACGCCGTAAATGTAAACAAACGGCTCATAGAAAAAGGAAGCTTTCTACAATACTCTATAAAATCCATAAACATTGATGAAAAAAAAACCGATGACGTCACAAAACATCCGAAGACGTCATACTTGATGACGTCACGAATTGTTTGTTTTTGACACCATTCAAATGACTAGGACTTTAATCCTTTATATCTCCCTTATTTCTTAACAGATTTTAATAAGAATAGTACCGATCGGCTTGTGATTTTTTAGATTGATTTATTAGCTAATAAAAAAATCCATGATAATTGCCCATTACAAATGGATATTTTTTCTGTGGTTGGTTACGCCGCATTAACTATGTGTACACACCCATAGGCGTTCGAATTTATTTGCTACCTACGGGGACCCGGGGCCTCGATTATGATGGAAACATAAAGACGTCATACCTTCACCTTGACGGTATAGTTGAAGATAAATTCCTTCTAGCGATTACAAGATATACTACCGACCCCCCACCTTCACATTTTGGTTTGGTACATCGATATGAATCAAGGGGAAGCGTACGACGTCACGGTACACATATCTACGCTCTAAAATGATATGGCTCTAGTATGACGTCATAGTTTAAGATAAAAGTCTCCCGACCGAAAATATATACAGGATATGTATTAAATAAACTTGTTAGATTTTTTCTAAAAATTTTGCCACGGAACCTAACCTTATGTCTTTCATTATATTTGTGTTCATTTTACGCCGATTTTTTTTACGCCGGTGTCTCTCGGAACTGAATACCGGCGTAAAACGACGTTTACCTGTGAATTACTGCACAGAACAACCCAGGCGTGAAAATCATGTTCAATTTCTGTGTTCACAGGAACCTGTATCCTGAATCGCGAATCTTATATTAGAAAGAGTCAATGTTCAAAGCATTTTGATCCTTATCGTCATAATTCAACACTGAATATTTACAAATTTTGCTAGCGGTAACATCAACGTCCTCGCAAGGAAAAAACCTTTATCTGTGTGAAATATAAAAAAAGCAATATGAACCTTATCGACGTAATTTAACACTGAGTATTAACCAATTTTACTAGCGGTGACATCAACGTTCGTAAACGGAAAAAACTTAATTAAGTGTGTTTTTACTGAAAAAGCAATTTGAACCATAAAGATACTGAATATTTACAAATTTCGCTAGTGGTATCATCAACGTCCGTGCAAGGAAAAAACCTTTATCTTTGTGAAATATAAAAAAAGCTATATGAACCTTATCGACGTAATTTAACACCTGAGTATTAACCAATTTTGCTAGCGGTGACATCAACGTTCGTAAACGGAAAAAAACTTAATTAAGTGTGTTTTTACTGAAAAAGCAATTTGAACCATAAAGATACTGAATATTTACAAATTTCGCTAGTGGTAGCATCAACGTCCTCGCAAGGAAAAAACCTTTATCTGTGTGAAATATAAAAAAAGCAATATGAACCTTATCGACGTAATTTAACACTGAGTATTAACCAATTTTGCTAGCGGTGACATCAACGTCCGTAAACGGAAAAAAACTTAATTAAGTGTGTTCTTATTAAAAAAGCAATTTGAACCAAAAAGACATAATTCAACACTGAATATTTACAAATTTCGCTAGTGGTAACATCAACGTCCTCGCAAGGAAAAAACCTTTATCTTTGTGAAATATAAAAAAAGCAATATGAACCTTATCGACGTAATTTAACACTGAGTATTAACCAATTTTGCTAGCGGTGACATCAACGTCCGTAAACGGAAAAAACTTAATTAAGTGTGTTTTTACTGAAAAAGCAATTTGAACCATAAAGATACTGAATATTTACAAATTTCGCTAGTGGTAACATAAACGTCCGTGCAAGGAAAAAACCTTTATCTTTGTGAAATATAAAAAAAGCTATATGAACCTTATCGATGTAATTTAACACTGAGTATTAACCAATTTTGCTAGCGGTGACATCAACGTTCGTAAACGGAAAAAAACTTAATTAAGTGTGTTTTTACTGAAAAAGCAATTTGAACCATAAAGATACTGAATATTTACAAATTTCGCTAGTGGTAGCATCAACGTCCTCGCAAGGAAAAAACCTTTATCTGTGTGAAATATAAAAAAAGCAATATGAACCTTATCGACGTAATTTAACACTGAGTATTAACCAATTTTGCTAGCGGTGACATCAACGTCCGTAAACGGAAAACACTTAATTAAGTGTGTTTTTACTGAAAAAGCAATTTGAACCATAAAGATACTGAATATTTACAAATTTCGCTAGTGGTAGCATCAACGTCCTCGCAAGGAAAAAACCTTTATCTTTGTGAAATATAAAAAAAGCAATATGAACCTTATCGACGTAATTTAACACTGAGTATTAACCAATTTTGCTAGCGGTGACATCAACGTCCGTAAACGGAAAAAAACTTAATTAAGTGTGTTCTTATAAAAAAAGCAATTTGAACCAAAAAGACATAATTCAACACTGAATATTTACAAATTTCGCTAGTGGTAAAATCAACGTCCTCGCAAGGAAAAAACCTTTATCTTTGTGAAATATAAAAAAAGCAATATGAACCTTATCGACGTAATTTAACACTGAGTATTAACCAATTTTGCTAGCGGTGACATCAACGTCCGTAAACGGAAAAAAACTTAATTAAGTGTGTTCTTATTAAAAAAGCAATTTGAACCAAAAAGACATAATTCAACACTGAATATTTACAAATTTCGCTAGTGGTAACATCAACGTCCTCGCAAGGAAAAAACCTTTATCTTTGTGAAATATAAAAAAAGCAATATGAACCTTATCGACGTAATTTAACACTGAGTATTAACCAATTTTGCTAGCGGTGACATCAACGTCCGTAAACGGAAAAAACTTAATTAAGTGTGTTTTTACTGAAAAAGCAATTTGAACCATAAAGATACTGAATATTTACAAATTTCGCTAGTGGTAACATAAACGTCCGTGCAAGGAAAAAACCTTTATCTTTGTGAAATATAAAAAAAGCAATATGAACCTTATCGATGTAATTTAACACTGAGTATTAACCAATTTTGCTAGCGGTGACATCAACGTTCGTAAACGGAAAAAAACTTAATTAAGTGTGTTTTTACTGAAAAAGCAATTTGAACCATAAAGATACTGAATATTTACAAATTTCGCTAGTGGTAGCATCAACGTCCTCGCAAGGAAAAAACCTTTATCTGTGTGAAATATAAAAAAAGCAATATGAACCTTATCGACGTAATTTAACACTGAGTATTAACCAATTTTGCTAGCGGTGACATCAACGTCCGTAAACGGAAAACACTTAATTAAGTGTGTTTTTACTGAAAAAGCAATTTGAACCATAAAGATACTGAATATTTACAAATTTCGCTAGTGGTAGCATCAACGTCCTCGCAAGGA